>NW_015647488.1:877029-897547 GCF_001515625.1 Sinocyclocheilus rhinocerous
GAGACCGGAAGCTACTAGTTGTGCCCCCTCAGGGGCCACAGCCATAACTTCCACAGCTCTGGGCAGGGGTAAAAAATCGTGCCCTCCGCCTGTAAGAGGAGGTCCCTCCTGACGGGAATCTCAATGGAGAGCCGTCGAGGAGGGAAACCAGGTCCGAGAACCATACTCGGCCCGGCCAGAATGGGGTTACTAACAGCAGCCGGACTCCGTCCCGGCGCACTCTCTCCAGAACTCCCGGGAGCAGAGCAATCGTGGGAAAAGCTTACAAATGAAGCCTCGGCCACGTCTGTACCATGGCGTCCAGCCCCAGTGGAGCTGGATGAGTCAGAGAGTACCAGAGGGGACAGTGCGATGTCTCTCGAGTCGCGATCAGGTCAACACAAGGATCTGGTGCGCCTGCCTTTAAAGGGGGCGCAAACGCAGACCTACCTGGTGGTTGATATAAGAGACCGCCGCTGTGTCGCCTTTGCTAGAAACATGTCTATGCCGTTATTTTAATGACAAATGTCGAGAGCGCATTATTGTAGCGCAAAAGCACATAAATATAATGCGCGAGCGCGAATCTCTCTGCTCGCACGCGGATTTCCTTTGCTCTCGCACAAAACCGGACGCGTGCGCTCAGAGACACGCTGCTCTCCCCCAGAGAGAGTGCGCGCACTTAAAACGTGTCTCTCCTCTAGCTCAAAGTGTGCGCGCTCAAACCGTGTCCTGTGCACTCGCGCTTCGGGAACGAGAATGCCCATGCCGCCAGACTTACAAGTCCCTGCCTAGTGTGGAAGAGCATAGCTAAAGCGAGAGAAGGAGCCAGGAGTGGTGCAGAATGCAGGTAGGCACCTGACAAAGTAGGTGGGGACATCCTGCCCAAAGGCCGACTTCAGAAGGAGTGAGTCTTGACCCCCAAAAGAGAGGGTAGATCAGAGGACTCAAGGCTTTGGAATAGCATCCTGATCCACCGTTTAGCATAAGCTTCTCTGGCCGGAGGCCTCAACCTCAGCGCACCGAGGAGGAAACATGTAACCACTGAGTGTCTGACCAACTACTGGCCACCGAGAGAGCTCTGGATTGGAGGATGGTCTCAACAACCTCGGTTGAGAGACCGGAAGGTACGAGCTGTGCCCCCTCAGGAGCCACACCCATAACTTCCACAACTCTGGGCGGGGGTGGAATATTGTGCCCTCCGCCTGTGAGAGGAGGTCCCTCCTATACATAAATATAATGCGCGAGCGCGAATCTCTCCGCTCGCACACGGATTTCCTTTGCTCTCGCACAAAACCGGATGCGCGCGCTTAGAGACACGCTGCTCTCGCCCAGAGAGAGTGCGCGCACTTAAAACGTGTCTCTCCTCTAGCTCAAAGTGTGCGCGCTCAAACCGTGTCCTGCGCACTCGCAAATCTCTCTATGCTCATGCAGATATTAATTATTTTCACACCTGAATTAAATGTTGTCAAAAGTTTTTATGCACTTTTAAAAAGTAGTCTCAAAACAGATTTGTTCAGGGCCTTTCCTTGATTTTTTTTTATTGCTGTATTTAAACTAGGCCTATACATAAACTGGTTATTGTACTTTGTTTTACTAGGCCCACTTTATCTCTTTTATGTTTGTATTTTGTTCTTTTCTGTGAATGCACATATGCATCTCTCTGTAAAGTACTTTGTAAACACTGTTTTAAAAGGTGCTATATAAATAAAGCTTTAACCAATCAGACCTCCACGACTGATGGAAATGCATGAAATCTAGTTGGCTGGGAGGGAAGTGAACCTGGAATTCTTTTGACAATCAAAGATGGATCTTTAATTTCTTTCCAGTTTAATAATATTTAGCAATGTTAATGAAATGTAGCCTATATTAGAAATGGCTCGGAATTGGGTGCTTGGATGATTTGTACATATAACCTCTGTCTGTCTTGGTTGGTCTCTGAGCAATTTATCAATAACAACATATATTTATAAAAACAACATATTATAGTCTATGGCTCTAAAGACTTCATATAAAAAATCCAGAGTTTGAGGGAGAGAGACACGTTTTAAGTGCGCGCACTCTCTCTGGGCGAGAGCAGCGTGTATCTGAGCGCGCGCGTCCGGTTTTGTGCGAGAGCAAAGGAAATCCGCGTGTGAGCGGAGAGATTCGCGCTCGCGCATTATATTTATGTGCTTTCGCGCTACAGTAATGCGCTCTCGACATTTGTCATTAAAATAATGCCATACATGTTCAGCATCTCTAGGCAGTTGAAGTGCCACGTGAGATGGCGGCCGCTCCACAGACCGGGGGACATACGTGCCTGCATCGTGGTCGAATCCCACACCACGCCCAGATAAGTGGTCCTCTGTAATAGAGAAAGCACACTTTTCTTGGCGCTTAGTCTTAACCCCAACTCTTTCATGTGAGTGAGAACAACGTCTCGATGCCGAACCGCTGTCTGCTCTGAAAGGGCTAATATCAACAAATCGTCGATGTAGTTGAGTATGCGGATGCCCTGGAGTCGCAGCAGAGCCAGAGCAGCATCCACACACTTGGTGAAAGTGTGGGGTGAGAGTGCAAGGCCGAAAGGAAGAACCCGATATTGGCAAGCTTTGCCCCCAAAGCGAACCTCAGGAACTTCCTCTGATGAGGAAGGATGGAGACATGGAAGTATGCGTCGTTTAGATCGATCGTGACAAATCAGTCCTCGTACCTGATCTGAGACACGATTTGTTTGAGTGTGAGCATCCTGAACTTCAGTCGCATGACTGAGCGGTTCAACTAACGCAGATCTAAAATTGGACGCAACCCTCCATCCTTCTTCGGAACAATGAAGTACCGGCTGTAGAACCCGTATTCTCTTTTGTGAGGAGGGACCACCTCGATGGCCTCCTTCCTCAAGAGAGTGTTTACTTCTCGTTCCATTACCAGAGCCTGCTCGGGACCCACCAAAGTGGGGATAACCCCGTTGAACTGAGTCGGAGGAGAACCAACTGGATTCTGTTGCCTCTCTCTACAGTGTGCAGGACCCACTGAGACACATTTGGCAGTAGTTTCCACGCTGCCAAATAGTCTACTTAAGGGAATCAGTCTCTCGAGACTGACCTCTGGTGTAACCAGAGCGGCTAGCTCGGTGCCCTGAAGCGGCGGACCGGCAGGGGACGGCAGTACTAGCTGCTCTAGAGACCTCCGTGGACCTCGCGAGCCTCTTAGCACCACTACGTTTCCGGGTGGTACCTGAGAGAAGCGCTCGCCGAGACCGCTGCGCCCTGGAACCGGAAGGGTTGGCAGACCGATCTCCTGAGGGCACTGAGGAGAGACAGGCACCGTGTAATGCGGTGTACACTGCTCTTCCCCAGAGGGAGCTGGCCCTCAAAAAGTCCTAGGCCTTAGGCGTCAGGACGTTTAAGACGAAGACTATCCAGCGAGAATGACGGTCCACAGAACCGCCTTCCGCTAGAAGCCTTCGGCCTGGGAGCGCCACTCTCACTCTAGACTCTGCGGAGTATGTGAAGTGACACCCCCAGACTGAGGAGCTGGAACATGGTAGATTGGGACTGCTCCCGCCCAGCAGCTCCTGCTGACCGCCTCAGCCTCCTCGGAGGAATGCTATTATTTGGATGGTGAGCTGTATTGGATTTCTGCCAGACATATCGTTTGGTGTTGAAGCCAAATAATTAAATGTTAGTCTCATCTGCCTCAGAATCTTTAAGGTGTGTTTTGGCAAAGCTCAGTCGTGACTGCATGTGGCCTCTCTCGAGGAGTGGCTTTTTTTTGCAACCCTCCCATACAAGCCACATTTGTGGAGAATTTGTGATATTGTTGTCACATGCACACAATGACCACTCTTTGTCATAAATTCCTGCAACTGCTTCAGAGTTGCTGTAGGCCTCTTGTTCGCCTCTCTGATCAGTTTCTTCCTGGCTCTTTCATCCAGTTTGGAGTGACGTCCTGATCCAGGGAGGGTCTGTATAGTACCAAATACCCTCCACTTCTTAATAATAGACTTCACTGTGCTTCTAGGCATTGATAAAGCCTTTTTAAAAATGTTATCCATCTCCTGACTTGAGCCTGTCCACAACTTTTTCCAGAGATCTTTTGACAGTGCCTTGCCACCCATAGTTGATTGTTTGCTTCAGTTGCACTGCCAAGGACTGAAATGCTCCAGGAAAGCTCTTTTCATGTGGAGATAAAATATATATATAAATATTTAATTAAATTAATTAATTAACTTAAACATAAAAAGATATTTAAACTTAAAACCATGGCAACTATTGTAACTGAAATAAAATAAATTTAAGATAAAGTGCTAAATTACTAAAACTACATCATATAAATTAAAGCTAAATTAAATAAATAAATACATAAAACCTAAACTTCTAACTAAATCTTAAACTAAAATTAAAATGAAAACTAACAATAACTACAATAGAATGACAAAACTACAATATTATTAGTAGTTAAAATAACTAGTTTAATCAATAATTGATACAGTGTTAAAAAATAAGACAAAAGCAGTTGTAGCACTCTACATCATATAAATTAAAGCTAAATTAAATAAATAAATACATAAAACCTAAATTTCTAACTAAATCTTAAACTAAAATTAAAATGAAAACTAACAATAACTACAATAGAATGACAAAACTACAATATTATTAGTAGTAAAAATAACTAGTTTAATCAATAATTGATACAGTGTTAAAAATTAAGACAAAAGGAGTTGTAGCACTTTGTGGTTGTCAAATGTGGCTCATGCTCATAGTTATGGGAATAGTTCACCCAAAATGTAAAAATGGCTGAAAATTTACTCACCCTCAGGCCATCCAATATTTAGATGAGTTTGTTTCTTTAGCAGAACAGATTTGGATAAATTTAGCATTACCTTAGCAAACATTACAATAGTGCAAACACATAGCTTTTTACTTCACAAGTGTCACAACACAAGCCAGAGACAAGAGGTAAGTGATTAAACAGGTTTGTTTATTGACGGAGCAGCAGAGCAGATCGTGGAAGCAGAGGGCAGGTGAGTGAATCAACACAGATAACAGTTCTTAGGGTCTTAGCTGTAATGATAGAAGCAATGTCCTTTTGCAGGTAGATTGGAGATTAGGGAATGAAGGAGAGCAGGATCGAGGGAGCGTTGGAACAACTAAAGGAAAGAATAGACAGGTAAGTAGTCAGGTAATTTTCAGCGAGGTGAATGGTAGACCGGACAGCGTGGGACTGAGTGGAGTGCAAAGATATAGGAGGCTGGTGAGTGGCTGCAGGTGCGGGTGATTAGAATTCAGGTGATTGGGATCTGGTGCATGTCAGGGCTGGTGACTGTGACTGCAGTGATTCCCTGACATTACCCCCTCGTCCAAGGGCGGCTCCTGACACCCTCACGCGGCAACGAGGGTGGCCTCGGCCTCTGGGTGCGGAACGTTCAGGATGGGTACGTTGGAACTCTTCCAGAAGCATGGGGTCCAGCACATCGTCCCGGGCCACCCAGGATCTTTCCTCCGGTCCGTATCCCTCCCAGTCTACGAAGCACTCCAGCCGGCCACCCCTTCGCCGCGAATCCAGAATGTCTTGGACCTGATAGATGGACGGTTGGTCAAGGATCTCTGGAGGAGGAGGTGCTTTCGGCTCGGTGGGTCCTGGGTGCAGAGGGAGAGAAGGGTTTAACGAGGGAAATGTGGAAGGTAGGGTGAATGCGGTACCTTGGTGGGAGTTGGAGTTGGTATGTGACCTCGTTGATCTGCCTCTGTATGGGGAACGGACCAATGTAGCGAGAACTCAGCTTCTTACAAGGCAGACGGAGGCGCAGATCCCGGGTCGACAGCCATACCTTCTCTCCAGGCTGGTATGTGGTAGTAGAAGAGCCGGGCATCTGCGAAGGGTTTATGCCTCCGCACTGCCTGTTGGAGGGGGATGTGAGCTGAGTCCCACACTCTTTCGCTCGCTCGGAACCAGTAGTCCACAGCTGGAACCACCTAGGGCTCTTCCGTCCACGGGAAGAGCGGGGGCTGGTAGGACTGGAAGGGAGTCAGTCCGGTGGTGTTCTGACAGAGGGAGTTCTGTGCATACTCGGCCCAGGGGAGGAAGTGGCTCCAGCTGTGCTGATCGTCATGGCAGTATGCCCGGAGGTAATGTCCGAGCTCGTGGATCTTCCGCTCAGTCTGGCCATTTGTCTGAGGATGGTTACCGGAGAACGAGCTCACCGTGACTCCCATTAGCCAGAAGAAGGCTTTCCATATGTGAGAAATTAACTGGGGGCCCCGGTCCGAGACGATCTCCTCTGGGAGGTCGTAATTCCTGAAGATGTGGTTGAACATGCATTCTGCTGTTTCTAGAACCATAGGCAGGCCCTTGAGGGGTATTAGTCTACATGCTTTCGAAAAGCGGTCCATGACTATCAGGACAGAGGTGTTACCATCAGAGTTGGGCAGGTCAGTAACAAAGTCTACCCCAATGTGGGACTAGGGCCTACGTTGTACAGGCAGCAGTGTCCGTCTCTCAGGTATTGGAGGTTCTTGTGATCAGTGATGACAGTAAACGGATGCTGAGCTCCCTCCAGCCAGTGACGCCACTCTTCCAGTGCTAACTTGTCGTAGTTCTGCTCCGCTGGGGTCAGTTTTCTGGAGTAGTAAGCGCAAGGATGGAGGCTAGGAGGCTCACTGAACTGCTGGGACAGCACAGCCCTGATTCTCCGAATGCGTCCACTTCCACCACAAATGGAGCTTGGGGATCAGGGTAACGGAGGATGGGGGCCATGCTGAAGGCCTCCTTGAGCTTCTCGAAGGCTTCGTGGGCGTTGGAGCTCCAGGACAGGGACTTGGGTTTTCCTCTGAGCATGGAGGTTAGAGGACCCGTGTGCAGACTGAAGTTCTTGATAAAACGTCGGTAGAAGTTGGCAAATCCCAGGAATCTTTGCAGGTCTTTCACAGACTGTGGGAGCGGCCATTCTTGGATGGCTCTTACCTTCCCCTGGTCCATCCGAAATCCATCCCAGCTGATGACATAGCCGAGGAACTGCACCGTGGAGCAATGGAATTCGCATTTCTCCAGTTTGAGGTAAAGATGGTGTTGTCGAAGCCTTTGGAGGACCTGCTTCACGTGGTGGCGATGTTAGGCCAGGTTCCGGGAGTATATGAGAATATCATTGATGTAGACGATTATGAAGCGATGGAGGAACTCCCGGAACACCTTGTTCATGAAGCCTTGGAAGACGGATGCTGAGTTGGCTAGGCCATACGGCATTACCCGGTAATCGTAGTGGCCAGATGGAGTGATAAAGGCCGTCTTACACTCGTCGCCTTCCCGGATGCGAACGAGGTTATACGCGCTCCGCAGGTCCAACTTGGAGAAGATGCGTGCTCCACGGAGTTCCTCGAGGGCAGCTGGGACCAGGGGCAGTGGGTATGGCAGCTTCACAGTCTGGGAATTTAGAGCACGGTAATCTATACACAGCCTCTCTACCCTTGGGGAGTTTTGCCCCAGGCAGCAGGTTGATAGCACAGTCCAATGGCCGATGAGGAGGGAGGCGGGTTGCTGCCTGCTTGCTGAAGACATCCCGGAATGCCACACAGTCAGATGGGACAGTGGGAATCTCCTTAGGCTTGGGGCTCTCAACGAGAGTGGAAGGGACTTGAGCCAGCACGGGACTTGCGAGCGGTTTGGGGACCTTGGAGAGACAGTTCTGAAGGCAAAACTCGCTCCAGCGAGTTACCTCACACGGTTCCCATCTGACTTCTGGAGAATGGAGAGTGAGCCAGGGGCGTCCTAGGATGATATCAACTGTGGGTCCCTCCAGTACCAGAAAGGTGATGGTTTCCTCATGCAGACATCCGACTCTCAGTTTCAACGGGGGAGCTCTATAATTCTCCCACCCATGCCCTAGTGGCTTTCCCTGAATGGTCTCGACTCGGAGCTCCTGGGCCTGGCGTTTACGGGATAGGTGGAGGCGATTTAGGAGGCCTTGGGATATGAAATTGCCAGAAGAGCCCGAGTTGACGAGGGCAGAGACTGAAACAGAACAATCTGGGGTGAGTACTGGTAACAAAGATAGAGTTGAGATGTCCAGTTCTATATGAAGTGTACTCACCGCAGGGTGTGGGGGTCTGACGGGGCAGTTCTGGATGAAGTTACCAGTGGCAGTGCAGTAGAGACAGAGACAGAGACTTTTATAAAAGTTTACTAATACTGTAGTTAACTCTGGATTCAAGAATTAGCTTTTCATTAGGGCAACTACAAAGGAGAATTTAATAGTTCTAACTTTAATTGCAGAACAGTATGAATTCAATAATTAAGAGCCTGCAATATAATGGAATATTAATATTGTAAAATGGATTTTAAGAATTCAAAAATATAATTAGTTTTTCGTCCGTTATTTATTAATAAATGATATATATGTTTATTCCAATTGCCCTAATCCCAGCAAAACATTAATGGGGGTGCCACGGTGCGCTACTGTGAGGAGCACGGAGACGAAGGAGCGAGGAGACGAGGAGTGGAATTCAAACATATAGATTTTAATAACATCCAGGGAACAAGGAAAACACACGTAGCAAGGGTAGACATATACAATTCCGGCAGGTGAGGAGGATAACTAATAATGAGACACAGGGATAAACTAATGAACTATGATGACAGGAACAGGAAGATAACCAAATAAGGACATAAACGTAACCTGGAGCACGTGGGGGAAGAAAATAGTCTGACATAGGGTGGGCGCCCTGGAGGCTGGTGCAGGATTGGGACATGGGGAATACCTCCAGGGTGGATCAGGCAGTTCAGGGTGCCATGGAGGCACAGGGAGCTCAGGGACCATGGCAGAGCAGGGAGTTCGGGGAGCCATGGCAGAGCAGGGAGCTTGGGGCGCCATGGCGGAGCAGGTAGACTAGGAAGCCATGGCGGAGCATGCAGTTCAGGAGGCCATGGCGGAGTAGGGAACTCAGCAGGCCATGGCGGAGCAGACCGTTCAGGAGGCCATGGCGGAGCAGACAGTTCAGGAGGCCATGGCGGAACAGGGAGCTCGGGGAGCCATAGCGGAGCAGACAGTTCAGGAGGCCATGGCGGAACAGGGAGCTCAGAAGGCCACGGCGGAGCAGGGAACTCAGGACGCCATGGCAGGATGGCCTACGTGGCCTTGGCCTCACCAGTCGGCCCGGCCACTACGAACGGACCCATACTACCTCCGAAAACCCTGCCACCCCCAAAAAAAATAATTGGGGAAAATATCGTCTTTAGAGGCCCTCCGTAGTCCTAACTCGGGAACAATGGCCCTCCCTGGACTTGACTTGGAGACTGGAGCCCTCCTTGGCCTTGACATGGGAACTGGAGCCCTTTCTGTGCTACACTCGGGAACTGGAGCCCTCTCTGGGCTAAACTCGGGGACAGGAGCCCTCTGTGGGCTAAACTCGGGGACAGGAGCCCTCCGTGGGCTAAACTCGGGAACAGGAGCCCTCTGTGGGCTAAACACGGGAACAGGAGCCCTCTTTGGGCTGGATTCGGGGGCTGGAGCCAACACTGGAGTGAGCTCTGGGGCTGGAGTCGACACTGGAGCAGGCTCTGGGGCTGGAGCCGACACTGGAGCAGGCTCTGGGGCTGGAGCCAACACTGGAGCGAGCTCTGGGGCTGGAGCCGACCACCTTCTCCTCCTTAGATTCCCCTTTAGGTTCGGGGTGAAAGGCGTGGTCGGAGGGCTTGAGTGAGGATCCACCGCTTGACTAAGGAACGGTCGGCGGGCTGGAGAGAGCCGCGGCCGGCGGGCTTGACAGCAGAGATTCCGGCAGGCTTGAGTGAGCGGCGGCCTGCGAACTTGACTTTGGAGCGGCCGGCGGGCTGGTTCTGGCTCGGGCCCGGACACTCCCCAGACACCGGTAGATCCCTTCCCTCCAGCATAGTCCCTTGGTGTCTGGGAGGTCCATGGGGCGATGGTAGTTGGCCCCGAGCCAGAACAGAGAATTTGTGGTGGCGTCATCCAATGCCATCGCCGCGGCGAGCCCACAGAATTCCCAGGCGTACTCGAAGAAGGGGAGATCTCGGCGGGCTAAGGCGGAGAAACGAGCGGCGATTTCCATGATCTCGGGGTGAAACAAACGGAAAACCAAAACACTTTTAAAAACGGAAAACAAACACGGGGAGAGGGGGCGCTGCTTACTGTTCTCGGTCCGGAATTCTGTCACAATGCGCTACTGTGAGGAGCACAGAGACGAAGGAGCAAGGAGACGAGGAGTAGAATTCAAACATATAGATTTTAATAACATCCAGGGAACAAGGAAAACACACGTAGCCAGGGTAGACATATACAATTCCGGATGAAGGAGAACAGAACGGGCTAGAACTCAAATAGGGCCGATAACGAGGGGAAGACAGGTGAGGAGGATAACTAATAATGAGACACAGGGAGAAACTAATGAACTATGATGACAGGAATAAGAAGATAACCAAATAAGGACATAAACATAACCTGGAGCTGGGAAGAAAACACACACAGACACGGAAAAGAGTCTGACAGGAGGACTGTGTGGGCCAGATGGGCTGAATTTTAGCAACAGTCCAGCCCTGATGATTCTCCTCTTCTATGGCCAGAAAAAAAGAGAATCTTCTAATAATAAAACTATTTAACGTAAACTCCTTAAGGGAGCTGTATATGCTCAAAAGTTGTTGCTGCTTCTGGAAACCTGTTTGCTTTGGCTTCATATATCTGGTGTTAATGTATTCATTCTTTTATTGCTTCCTGCTTCTTTCTTATAAAATCTTTCAAAGCCTGGAACAATTAGTGTGCATACTCATTGTATCTCTGTGTGTTGGAGATTTGATAAAAAAATAAAAATAAAAAAAAAAGAATTATTCCTGTGGTAGAAAACGTTGTGGCACCAAGATAGGCTACTATGAAGGGGGGCCCTTGGGTTTGCTATAGCCCCAGGGCCCTATGTGTTCTTAATCCTGGCCTGGATGAAATAGTATGTTCAGTATTAGGATTTTTCGATAAAGATATTGTACTAATTTTGACATTTAGGCTCTTTAGAAAATGTGTTTTAATATATTTGCATGAAGGTTTAACAACATTCTGTGCTAATAAATTGCAATGAGGTGATTGTTTTGCAACAAGGTGGACACAGTTCTGTTCATAACAGTAGAGCTGTTGGTGAAGAGGTGACAGGTAGGCTACAAGAAAAAAAAAAAGTAAGAGACAGATATTGGGGTTGTTGATATTGGTTGTCCTGTGTTTCACAATTTGCTGTGGGTGTTTAGGATGGCCTGGATGAGTGTGAGATTTCTCAGCCTGAAATTGCGTCCCAGTCCGGCTCTGTTCATACCGTTTGCAAAAAGACTTTTCAAATAAAAGATCCAAAATGCTTCCTGCTTCTTTCTTATAAAATCAATATTACCATCTCTTATATTCTGTTTAACCTTTTCAATTCCAAGAAAGAAGAAAGATTAAATTTTATGGTTACATTCACAAAAATGTCTTGCAACAGGACTCTTCAGATCCTTTCTATTTATTGTGCTTCTGTGTTCTGTGATTCTTTCTTTTAAAGGTCACATATTTTACACCTTTCTGGAGTTTTATTTCAGGTTTTGATGTCCTTAAGAATATATATTTGCAGTATAAGTACCAAAAACCATCTCAATATATTTTTACAGCTCCTTTCTCAGGAGCTCTGCTGAGAACAGGTCGATTTTAGCCTTTTCGATTTTGATTTTTGCCTGTCTAATTAATATTCATGAGTCCCTCTTCTGATTGGCCTGTTGTTTTCTGAGTGATGCACGGCCAGGCCAACCACAGGTAACTAGGGTCAGCCGACGTCACAGCGCTAGCTGGAGGCAGCAAAACAAAGGGGAAACTGGAGGTGGCCTATTCAAACCAGCGCAGATTCGGCTACATAAGGAGCTTAAAATATCATCTTGTTGTGATGTTGGGTGCCAGAATCAACGTAATACAGCCTCAAATTAGAAATTTGATCGCATATCTGCTGCCACTGCCAGACAAAAAAACCGACGACAGCTGTGGTTAAACGCAATAAAACGAGCAGACTGGACAGAAACGATCGTCAAAAATGCTCGCGTTTGCAGCGCACACTTCTATGTTTCCGTGTTGTTGCTGCTCAGCAATAGCATGGATGCGGATGTTGTCTGGGGTTTGGCAAAAGGAGAGTGGGACTGTGGGTGGTGCTCGGGAAGTTTACCTTTTTACGGAAGTCACAACGGTTCGTGAAAAATCACAGCTACTTTATGCAGGCTGTGTGCATTTTACTGTGGACTGACTGTTTTGAAACTTATATGGTAGTTGCATAGCACCTAGACCTCAGTTATCATGAAAAAAGCCAGGAAATTTCAGTTTTGACAATATGGGACCTTTAATGGATGGGATGTTTCACCAACATAAATTTTGTTACATGGAAATTGAATTATATAAATCACATTATTTGTCTTACATGTTATAAAACTCTTGATAAAAATAGGACTTTTATTATTAGGATGATTAAAAAAACTTTAAATGTTTTGTGTTAAATTAATTTTTTTGTGAATTTACAGTTAACACAATTGCCACATTTGCCCAATAAAATCTGACCTGTAAGGGTATTTTGTGGAATTTGTTTTATAGAACACATTTTTACAACTCTATTCCTTATATTACTGACCCTTTTATAAGTAATTAACGGTTACTTATTAAATATCCCATTAAGTTGTGGATAATCTTTAAGAATGTATTAATGCTTCAATAAAATATGTTTGATGTTAATTGTTTTTGGAGTATATAGTACAAAAGATAAGATCTGGATTAATCTTAGATGTTTTTAATTAAGATTTCACAAGCATTTCTCAACTTTTAAGATCTACTTTTTAAACTGCATTATATAGCCATTCTTCCTTGATACTTATACGTTCTTTCAATTTTGACAACATTATTTTTCTCTCTTTCTTAAACTCATCATCATCTTCACAGATCCTTTTAATTCTAAATATTTTTGCCTTGAAGACATATCTAAGAAGAAAGCTGACATATATGTCAGAAGAGCATTTTAGCAAAGATTTTGTCAATTTTCCATCTTATCCACGGACCAGTTGGTAAGAATCTTACCAACTGGTCAGTGGATAAGATGGAAAATCTTACCGTAGGATGAAAATTAACATAATTGTTGTAAAAACATCTGTAAGCATACACACCATGGCACTGCACATGTGCATAAGGTATTTTTGAATCCGATTGAGAAACTAGTTGGATTCAAGTGTACATTTACATGCTTATTGTTTTTTTTATTATTATTATTTTTCCTATTGATCGGATTGTTTCAGATCAACACCACCCCTTCTAATCCAATATGTATTGGGATCAATCGGATCATTTGAGGTGTTTAGCAAGTGAGTTTAACCCTAGAACCAGATTAGTGAACAAATCATTATTTTGAGCTGTTTCACATAACTAGACCGAATAATTTGTTCGCAATTCTGATTGATCCAGATCTTGAGATCAACTCCTTGATAATTCACTCGCAGCAGTTCTATTTTACCAGGACTACTTTTATGATCTTTTTTTTTTTTTGGTAACAATGAATCCTGTTGTATGGAAAAGACCTGCATGGAGATTCTTCAGAATATGTAATTTTTTGTTCTATAGAAGGAATAGAATCCTATCGTTTTGTAACGGCACGAGGGTGAGTAAATAATGACAAAATTATAATTTTTATCTCCTTTAATAATGTTTTATTAGTGCTTGAATGAGCTTCATACCATCAGCATCCCCCTCAGTAACCACAGTCTGTTTCCCTCACAGCAGTGTGTGAGCATTTCCATGCTGAAATATGACTGTTTTCCTGTGCGTTCTCAATGACTGTGTGAATCATCCAGTCAGATTCATACCACCTGGAGTGGCGTCACATGCCATTTCCTTCTGCCTAATGGTTCATTTCTTAATACCCCAAACTATAGGAATGAGATCCTAATGTGCTTCACCCAGATGGATGAGAGCTTCTCTCTTTTAGGAGGATGGACTGTCTGTACGAAACTCACTGGTCTGAGTTCAGCTTCATATTCTTGGGAAGCCAATGTAACACTTGTTGTTAGATTATGTCTATTAACAGTGGATTTTATCGATGTCACATATTTGATTTTGTTGACAGGAGAGTCATGACACTGTGGGTCGTGTGGCATATTTCCCACAAGTCCAGGTGTTGGAGCCACGTGATGGGGGAAACAATGCAGAACCGTCATGCAGTTGAGAGATGGAGAGGATCTGCTGACTCATCAACGTTTATTCTTGGGGTTAACGTGATGCATCGACAGCACATTTCACTAAATCGACACACATCACTGTAACACAGTACAGCTGCATGTCATCATAAATGTACTGAAAGTGTAACTCGCAGGTCTAACAAAAGGCTTATGCCTTTGCCTCAGAGTAATTGTGGTTATTTATTCCATCTACAACTGCTGATTTTGAATAATAATACCTCACTTTCACTGTTGTTCTTACTTAGTGTTAAGAGTTTGTGAAGAAAAGGATTTAGAATAGATATCAATTCTGCTCATTAAAATATGTTCTAAGAACAATTTGGTAATGTTCCCATTAAATTATGAAAATGTCATTTCTGAATGTTCTTTTTTTTTCTTGGTTATGAGAAAGTTAAGAGAACATTCCATTTTATCATTTTGCAAACGCTATTGGAACATTACTTTTAAATGTTCTCTAAACATTCTGAAAATAGTAACATTTCAAAATGTTCTAGGAATGGTTTAAAAAATATTGTTTTTGTTCTAATTTTGAGAACACTCAGAACAGAGAACATTTTATTATTGAATGTTTGTTCATAACTTTGAGAGAACCTTGCCAGAACATTCTGAGAATGTTCCCTGTTACAGAATTGGTTTGGTTAAAATTTTAAGTCTGGGGTCGGTAAGATTTTTTAATGTTTTTGAAAGACATTATTTGATTAAAAATACAGTTAAAAAAACAGTAATATTGGGAAATATTATTAAAATAACGTTTCTGTTTTAATATATTTTCAAATTTCATTTATTCCTGTGATGCAAAACTGTATTTTCAGCATAATTACTCCAGTCTTCAGTGTCACATTATCCTTCAGAAATCATTCTAATATGCTGATTTGCTACTCAAGAAAAATTTCTTATTATTATCAGTATTAAAAACAGTTGTGCTGCTTAATATTTTGCAGATACCATAATACATTTTTTCAGGATTTTTTGATGAATAGAAAGTTTAAAAGAACAGCATTTATTTGGCTATATATATATATTAGGGCTGTCAATCGATTAAAATTTTTTATCTGATTAATCACATCCTTTTTCTGTGATTAATCACGATTAATCACACACTTCATGAAATTAAGCATAGACCATTTATCTTGTTTCAAATGTTTATTTTGTCATCATTTGCTATATATCTCAAAGTAAACCAAAAGATTGAAGGGTGATTCTCAAAAATCGATATTTTCTGCAAGCTTTTTTCAAGATAAATTTAGATGTCTTTCCAAAAAAGGATACTTAGAAACTTCAAAAGGACACGAAAGAACCAAATGATATAAGGAGCCCATATAAGCACATATAAAAAAAAAAAAAATCTGAATTTTATAGTATGTGTACAGTGCAACAGCAAAGAGCTTTTTTACATTTTAGAGAAGCCAAGTTGCGATACCGAACAGGACCACATGGAGATGCCAAAAAAAAACCTAAACTAAAAGGTTTAGGTCCATCCATCAAAACTTTACTAGCGAGACTGGTTATCAAGTCGAGGAAACGTAGTTTGCATCTCATCTGGCCATACAGTGAGATGAGGATGTGTTGACAATCTGTTGAGTCTGTACTTCACACAGCACGTGACATGTGAGGGCTCGTGCTCTTCAGAGACAATCACAGAATATGACAGAGCTCGTGTTTTAAAGCGAAACACACTGGAATGAATAATTCACTTAAAACGCAACGCGAGTCTCTGTTCTCTCTGCAATCTCTGATGTAATCAGCTTGGTTTCCTTTATATTAGCGTTGTTTTGGATGGATTGTTTGAATGCATTTGCTTACTGGATCAGTGGACTGAAAACTTTCCCGGAGTTTAGCGGCTTAAAATGATCTGATTGCAAGCAGAGAAGCAAAATTGGGTTAAAGGGTTAGAATAGAAATTGTGCTTCAGTAATTTTGTGCTAATTGCGTATAATTATTTTAACGCGTTAAGGATTGTAAAATTAATCGCATGCGTTAACACGTTAACAATGACAGCATATATATATATATATATATACGTTATAAATGTCTTTGCATCACTTGCTCAATTTAATGCATCCTTGCTGAATAAATGTATTAAAGATATTAATTAAAACAAACTTACTGACCACAAACTTTTCAAGGGTAGTGTATAAGAGGAAAATAAAATTATTATCTGATGCAGCTTTATGCATGACATCATTGGTTGGCAGGGCCATGTCTTATGCCACTGTTGTAGATGTTTGTGATGCAGCCGCTTATGGAGGGCCAACGGTCTTGTTTAGAGCTTATGTGCCAGAGCCAGTGGTGAAACGAAATGCCTGCCAAGACGATTTCAGCTGCGCACACAGTCGTGGCCTTTGAAGACATATCTTTTAGCCTTTAGGCTGTGGCAGGCTTCTTTATAATGCCTTTTGCTATAAATATACAGCCATAGACCTACAACACAATGACTCACCATCTTCAGTAATCCTGTTAGAGGATTCTCCTCATGCATAAACACACACTTAATCACAACAGCCATTGCTCTTCACAGTGTAATGTGAGAGTCTGAGCTGATCTTTCAAATGCCCCGTCAAGCAGCCTTTCATTTTTTTAAATAGTATATCTTTAAGCCAATATTAAAGATATCAAAACAGAGGCTGACCGCTGGAACACACACTCACTCGGTTATATTATAATATAAAAGTCATTTATTGTTTGAATTTCCAAGAGAGGTTAACACTCATCTGTCACTGATAACAGATCCCTCAAGTTTGAAATGTGTTGTTTTGTTTCCATGGAGAAATTATTTAGAAGGTAAAATGAATCGTTTACACGTTGATTAAATTTACACTGTCTGATTCCTTGATTAAAAAGCCAGGAGCCTATTTTATCTGTTAGTTTTCTTCGTATTGTTATACTTGTAATGTGTGTGTGTGAATGTGTGTTTAAAAGTTTTGGGTCAGTAACTTTTTTTATTATTATTATTATTATTATTTTATTGAGCAAGGATGCATTAAATGGATCAAAAGTAATGGTAAAGACATCTTTTTTAATGTTACAAAAGTTTCAAATAAATGCTGTTCTTTTCAACTTTTTGTTCATCAAAGAATCCTGAAAAATATTTAATTTCCACAAAAGAAATATTAAGCGGCATGACTGTTTTTAACATTAATAATAATAAGAAATGTTTCTTGAGCAGCAAATCAGCATATTAGAATGATTTCTGAAGGATCATGTGACACTGAAGACTGGAGTTATGATACTGAAAATTTGTCATCACAGGAATGAATGACATTTTAAAATATATTAAAATGGAAAACAGTTTAATTGTAATATTATTTTACAATATTACTGCCTTTTTATCAAATAAATGCAGCCTTGGTGAGCATAAAAGACGGTTCAAAAACATTAAACAAATCTTACCAACCCCAAACTTTTGAACAGTAATGTATTAAGTAAGTCATCACTCAAAGTAATGACAGCAACATGAGTGTTGCTAGATGCTATTAATGGAGGCTTCATCTCAGTCCTCCTAAAATTCTGTGAACTCAGCTTTCAGCAATCTGTAAAATCTGTGATTGTGATATCGCTTCACGTTTGCTGAAAACAGCAGCCGTAGTAAGCTATCTGAAGTTTTCCTTTACTTACCAGCCATTAAAAACGTAAAAGTTCATTACTCTAAGCATTACTGGCATGGAGTGGAACGTGCATAAAAATTTGCTCCTGCTTTTTCTGTCTCTCTCATCCAAAATCTTTCTATTCCAGTGAAATCACAAAATAAAATGTAACAAATATTCCACCATTACTGATATACATCTACTACCAGACAGATGCTATTTTAATGTTTATTTTAGGACATTGTCAAGTCAAACGGGATTCAAACTCGTGACCTCTTGCACTTAAGGCAAAAAATACTCGTCTGAGCCACATAAGCTCATGTGCTGATAAGAGGCTGAGCCTCCATAAGACTGAAATCCCAAAATCACCTCGGACAGCACCTAATTTAAAGATTATGCTATCACATAATCAAATATAATACATGTCACAAGTTCATCGAAGCACATAAATTGATTGAAAAGAAAGACTGCACCTGACTCACTGTATAAGGAGCACTTTCTACAGTTTTGTACCTATTGTACATTTACTTCTTAGCTAATGTTATAGTATAATGCTATATTATTATGGTCACTCAGCACTTGGTCTGAAATAACTATAACATTTTTTTGAAAGAGCAAGTCTATTTCTAAGACACTGCACATATTGTGTTTCTTTCCTCTCTCCTCAGTCTGTGATGGTTTATTGCATTTACAAGCAATGCACCAGCAGATAAGGAATGGCTTGAACAAATCATAAATTCAACAACATAGCCAAGGTCTATGTATAATTCAAAAGCAGGAGGCTATGAGACAGGGCATGTTCACTTCCTTAGGCCTTGTTAGGAAGTTGCCACTTACTGTAACTCACATAATAATAAGTTTATTTGTAACTTAAATGCACATCACTAATTACAAAGATTATACCTCTGGAGAAACCTGCAGGGCATTGATAGTGAGCTCCAATAAAGGTTCCTGATTCTCCATAACTTTGGATTTAACATACAACCTTTGAAGACTGTGGCTATTGAATATGCAACACAAAGCCACACACATTAGCCAGGGTTAATAAAGCTTAATAAAGCTTTTTTTTTTTTTGTTCTAAGAATTGTGAGTTTATATCTCACAATTCTCACAATTCTGAGGGAAAATTTTTTTTGTGTGAGATAAAATCTCACAATTACCTTTTTAATATGTTTATTCTAAGGCAGAAATGGACTTCCATAGATTTCAGGGTGAAACAAGATAATCAAAATGAAAAGAAAAAAAAAAAAAAGGACAGTAGTTGCGAAATGTAGAGAGGCCGAAAAATTAGAATGCTTGCTGATGTCAGCTAAAAAGAAAAAGCAGACCAAGTCATGACATTTTGATGTAAGAATACAAATATTATTTTCTTCTGAACAATATGTGCCGAAAATGTTCACAAAAAGACGAAAAGACAAAGAACCTGAAAATAGGGTCAGTTTTGATTCCATATTGACTCACTCTAAAAAAATGCTGGGTTGTTTAAACTCAACTTTGGGTCAAAAATGGACTAACCCAACTTTTGGGTTAAAATTTTAATAAAAAAATGTAACTCAATGGTCGGGTTAGTCCATATTTGACTCAAAGTTGGGTTGAAACAACACAGCATTTTTTAGAGTGTAATTTTAACTCTTTATTAACTGCCTTTGTTTCAATTGGCTGGCAAAAAAAGTAAACATGAGATATTAATTAATATAATTATGTATAGATTAATATGGAGAAGAACATTAGTGTAATCAGCTCTGATGAGCATGGCGGATGGCAGTAATATGATGGTGCTAAGCAGCTGGTGATATATGACGTGAGTGGAGCTTCATTGTGAGGAGTCACCTCTGCAGCAGCTGCCTGTGTGTTTACTGTACTGTTAAGGAAACACAGAGCCGTAGCATCAGTTCAACCCAGTTTTCTTGATTGAGGGTAATCATGCAGACTGACGTCCAATCTAAAAGAAATCAGAGAGAGCGAGAAACTAAATTAAAGTGTGCTTTTGCTTGGCTTTTGAAAACCAATAGCTGGGCCTGTTTGATGTGTTTTTCGTGTAAAGAGGTTGAAGGAGGGAGGGGAAGGGGCTGCGTGGCCGGCGGAGGTGTTTGGGCGAAGAAGGCGGTCATAATAGATTTTCATTCACTAGAAAGAAAGAGGAATGGATTTTATTACAGTGGAAACAATTGAGTCTATAATGGATTTTGAACTCGCTCTCCTCAATTTTTCTTATTTTTCTTCATCTTTAGCTGTTGGCCCTCGTCACACAAGACAGATTAAGAATAATGCGTGTTTGCTGTGTAAGGGGCCGTTCACACAGGACTCTGCATCAGTGTTATTTTAATATCATTTAGATACTCTTATAGTTTTTGTTAATATTTTGAATTGGATTTATTTTGTATTTTTTAATTAAGTTTTATTTTTTTAGATTTAGTTTCAATAGTTAACTAAATAGTTGTAGTTCTTTTAGTATTTCAACTTAAACTAGATGCAAATGAGAAGTTGGCAACTGGCTGAAATAAAATGTATATATATATATAATTTCAGTTAATGTTTATTTTATTTCTAGTAATAAAATTGAAATATTGAAAATGGGTAAGATGAATTGAAAAAAAAAATATTATTATGGTTTTAGTTTTAGTTAATGATAATAACCCTACTCTGCATTTACACTATTTTCTGATTGTTGATCTATGGACTAATCTTTTTTTTTTTTCATGTCACAAGCTCTGCATTTTCAAGGGGGGGGGGGGGGGAAAAATCTCATT
>NW_015647488.1:897726-898152 GCF_001515625.1 Sinocyclocheilus rhinocerous
TTTTCTCCATAAGAAATTGAGTTTTAGAGATATCAGATACACTTTCTTCTGTCAAAGACACAAAGTAAAATTGTGATCAGTAGCTGAATTCCTGGTAAAGAGCTACATTACCCATAATCTTGCAGATAAATCCAGCATTTTAAAGAAGCTGCAGTGATGATTGAAATGAAAAAAAAAATTGTTAGAGCTCCACAGTGACTGCAAAGTTGGTCTTCCTACACTCTCAATATATATATATATATTAGGGCTGGTAAGCGATTAAAATTTTTAATCTAATTAATTACATGATGTGGCGATTAATTAATTGCAAATTAATCGCACATCAAATTTGGCTGAGAAATTACTCCCAAAAGATAATTTAAAATCATTGTTGTGTAAAGCATCAAACAGACATTTCAAAAAGTAGCTTCAGCAAGAAATATTTTG
>NW_015647488.1:898245-903768 GCF_001515625.1 Sinocyclocheilus rhinocerous
AAATTTATTACATATACTCTTTTGGACCATGAGGGTGAGTAAATGATGACACAATTGTCATTTTTGGGTGGGTGAACTATACCTTTAATAATTTATTTTATTAATTGTATTATTATTACTAAGGAAATATGAAATTATTTATTTAATGAAATGATATTCTAAATAATAAACTAAAATTGCCAGTAGGTGGTGGTAAATATCTTAATGATTAAGTCGAGTCTTTTATTCATTCATTCATTTGATTCGTTCAAATGGCTGATTCATTCAGGAGTGAAGTAAATGGTTCTTTATGAATGGTCCATTGAATAATTAGGCTTGTTCGACTTGAAGCGGATCATCACCATCAGATCGATCGGTGTTTGACATCAAAGTATCGCGAGAGCTATAGAGAGCAGACGACTCATTATGCTTTTGAATCGCTCTCGCGGTACTTTGTCATACACCGATCGGTCTGTGCAGCGCCGCTTCAAATCCAATGTGCCAAATGATTCACCAAATTCGTTCAAAACGTGCATTAAGAAATGAAATGCCGCTGTGTTTTTCTCGGAGACAAACATTTCTGCTTTGTCTTTATATTTTCTTTGGCAAAATTGAGCAAAACAGACAACATTGTGTCTACAATAACACAATATTAACTTCTTACTTACTGAACTGTTGTAGCCTATAAGATCAGTAGGCCTATCACATTTGCACTCGTGTGATATTGCACTTAGCCTATTGCTCGTGTGATATTTCTTAACTATATGATGTAAATATGAGACAAAAACTCAAACAGGAGCATTTTTGCCCCATATCTTGAATTTTAGGGACATTCTAACTACGTTCTCTAGGCTCCATCACGTAGTGAGTTGTTCCCCTGCCTCATAATTGTCATCAATAAACTGAAATGTCAGATGACCCATATAGGTCTGGGACGGGGCAAGTGCATTAAATGCATTAATAATTTTAACGCGTTATTTTTCACCCTAATTAATTAATCTAATTAACGCGTTAAATTACCAGCCCTAATATATATATATTTCACTTTATTCTTATATTTAATATTGTGTAATAAACTAAAAATATATCAGTTTTAAATTCATAATCGATAATGAAAAGTCAGTCATTTAATATTGTACTGACAATTTCTTATTTGACATATATTTGACAATGCAATGCTTCATGGGATCGCAGTACATCTGCTCAGAAAAGATGATAAATGTATCATCTCTTTATTCTTCTTTTTTGTCTTTTTTTTCTGCAATAAAGTTTATATAAATGAAGTTTATATAAACTAGTGTTTATATTACCAACTAATATATAGTTGAAAATCCTTCTAATATTCACTCCATCTAGCTGTGTGAACGGCCCATGAGATCTCTCTCCAGTCCTGCATCTGAAGCTGTCATCCTTTGCAGCCCCCATCAGATGTCAGTGTGATTTCATCCTGCAGTGATCTTTGTATCCAAAGCAATGATGAGCTCTATCGACCAGATCATAAAGCATGATGCCAAGGCCATGCCTGGAACCCACAAATGTATTCTGTGGCTTAAACCGCCATATTTCTACTTAACGTCATCCGCTATTTCCAGAAATCCATGACAATGAGACTCTGATGCTGCGTGTGGAAAACTAATGGGATCCAGTCTATTAAATATGCAGACGTTCAGTGATTTGGACCAAAGGACTCTCCATTTTACTGTCATCCTCTTTCAAAGGTCATTCTGGTTTAGATCTAAGGAAGCCATGTTTTTAAAGTACCATTATCTTGATGGAGATGAGTCTTTGGGTAAACTACTGATGCAGGGAGATTTCATTCCACTCTATCAAGCAGGATCTGGTGATTAAAATTTTGCAGGGGTAAAGAAAATGTCATCTCTCCACGCTGAATGGCAATCAGTTACTAACTAAGCGGATGTGAGTGGGTGACTGCTATGGGCTGCAGACATCTGAGAGACTGCAACATTCGTAGAGCCATAATCGAGATTGACCCCTGCATCCTTTTCTCATAAATCTCCGTTCACAATTTGTGGAAGATTTCCCCTAATCCTGTAAAGATTGATTTTTCCAGATGTTTCTACCATATGTTGGGCCTTTAGTCCTCGCCCCGAGTGCGTGAGGCATCATGGGGGTATATTCATTCCATTGGTAGGATATAAAGATATAACTCAGAGACTCACCCGGCAAGAGTTCGCCTGAAGATATGTTTAACACGACACTAAAACAACATGAAGCTTCTCATCGAGACAAAGGCATTCGCAAAACCATTTAGATTGAGATGCTGCATGTCTCTGATTAAATCAACTCAGAATTTGTCTTGCGTTTACAATCCAATCTAACTATGCAGGGCTCAGCTGTGCCTGTAATGTAAATAAATATATAAAAATGACTTCTGTGCTCATTCAGAGCCTGAATTTTTGTTCGATTTAGCAGCTATCCTGTGAAATATCTATGTATTTCAGTTGGTAATTGTCGACTTGTTTTGACTTGTTCTTCTCGACAGATGTTGTCATGATTTTGCAAACTGTTTCCCTTGTGATTTAATTAAAGTACTTTTGTTTTTTTTTTAAGTTTGCAACACTGTCCACCTCCAGTCCAGTATATCTCATTTCAGGTGTGGATTGTCTGATCTATGCATGGTTAATTGTATGTTTTCATACCAAGATTGCATACTAAGATATAGGCATGCTCTGCCTATTGGGGTTTGCAGTTATATTTACTATTGCATTAATATTGGGGGTTGTGGGGGGGTATTAACATTGTAAGTATTAACATTGATAATGAAAATTATTCAGTACATAAAACAATACATTTTTGGCACAAGTTTTGGTATGAGAAAAGAAAAATGTGGAAATGCTGTAATTCTTATCATTTTTAAAAGAATAGTTCACCCATCCAATATGTAGATGAGTTTGTTTCTTCATTAGAACAGATTTGGAGAAATTTATCATTACATCACTTGCTCACCAATGGAAAAAACTGCATGTTTGTAACAAACAAATGCATCAAGGTGTTTTAACTTTAAACTTTTGGTTCGGGCCAAAAATATGAGTCCGTAATACATAATAATGCATCCTTTGGTGGAAAAGTCCATGTTGTCCAGATCAAAATCTGCCGGCATATTTGTTTAGAGCTGTTTTAGACTGTTTTCTCTTCTAAACAGTGCTTGACCTGTGCATATTTTTCTCTTGATTCACTAGAGAAAGCAATATTATGGATAGAGGACTGAAGTTAAAAAAATGTCTTAAGGATGGATTTGATACTTACAAACACAGAATTCCATTTTACAAGTTGTTAACTGATTGACTGGAGTCATGTGGATTACTTGTGGATTATTGTGATTGTTTTAATTGTCTGTTTGGACTCACATTCTGATGGCACCCATTCACTGCAGAGGATCCACTGATGAGCAAGTGATGTAATGCTACATTTCTCCAAATGTTATGAAGAAATACATCTACACCTACATCTACATCTTCGATGGCCTGAGGGTGAGTACATTTTCATCCAATTTTTGAGTGAAGTGTTCCTTTTATTATTTTATTTTAATAAATTTAAAATTCAAGGTTTAGAAATATTATTTTAATAATTTTTTCCTTTATTTGAAATTTACAGTGTTCAAGTTACCCATGCAAATACAAATAACTACAATAGCAATACAACTAACAAGCAGTTTTACAAAATAATTACATGTTGCAAACTTGACTAATATGACTAATGTAAATGTGACTAATGCAATGGCACACCTAAAGTGGCAGTAAATTGACATAACCATGCGCACTGTCAGCTTGGCATCTTGAATCTTTGTTGATGTGCTACAATACATTTCAGCAGTATTTTTGTGATTGTAAGACATCAGTATATTGACTGCATATATATATGAAAGGGAATGTTTGTGTTGTGTTTATAGAGGAGCTCAGAAATTAACAAAAAAGATGACCTACAATAGATGAATCTACAATATAAGATCATACCATCTTTGACGGTATCTTCAAATAACTTGAAAAAGCATTGATTCTGATACATGATCTGAAGAGGATGAGGATGAGGATGAGGAAGAAGCTTGTCTCTTGTGTCCTGCATTCACTAGATGAATCTGAGAGAAGCAGGAGAATCTGATGAAGATAAATCTTGAAACACTCCTTGTTTGAAAGATGTTTAAACGCATTCTTTGAAGAACACACAGCTTCAAAGGGTCAACACAAACAGTGGGATTTCAAAGCATTTCTCAATCATTAATTTCATCTCCATTTCACAAATGCATTTTGATTAGTTTGGCCTGTCTATTGGCTTATTATCGCTCATCTAATTGTATACCAAAATTATCTGCTGGAATCTATTCCCGAGGACAGCCGTTACCTTGTTAAAGACATTCAGAAATCCTTTTCCTCTCAGTTTTTTTCTATAACAGTGACGTATATTTATAGTGGCACTTTAGCCATTAGATACAGAAGCATAGCACCATTTAGAAAGATAGCAATCTCTGCAGGACAATGACTCATGAGAAAATGGGACCAAGTGAGAAACAGATGCTTTTTGCCTGAAAGGGTGGTGAATGTATCATTGCTGCAAGTTAAACACTATTTACAGGTTTTATCAAGGGGAGATCTGTATTATCTGATTAATGCAGTCACAGCATTGTAAATATATATGTATATAGTTTTATCCAGTATTTCATCTTTCCTAAATTTTCTTTATTGCTGAGTGATAAAGCGGGTAGTAGTCTTTTGTCACGCGAGAATAACATAATCAAAGGTAGCCAATAGCGACATAATTTTTTAGAACAAAATTACCATCCAACCACAATCCCCTATTGACTAACTTGCAGTTAGTTGTACTATAGATGCTGTACTAGTTATACTAGCTATATGAAAAAACATAAATGGGGCCACGTAGGTCAATGTGCCCCCTCACCTCTGGTAAGCACACCACCCCGCCCCCCGAACGTGATTTCAGCCAAGGCTCCCTCTAGAAATGCAAATGAACCACCCCCCCCTCCCAGTTTGTATGGGCTGGCACCCATTCTGAAGAATATATACAATAATATAATCATTTATTAATATTTAATTGGTTCTCCCTTGTTTTTGATCCAAGCACAACTATGCAATATGCTTACAAAATCCTTCATAATAAAATGCTTGAATAAAGTGCAAAGATGTCTATTTTCCTTGGTCGGGCATCAAATTTTGCCACTACTCTAGCTAAGGTTAGCTGTCTTATTTCACTCTGTCACCCTATTGTCACGTGTATGTTGATGTCTTCTCCTGGTGCTATGTGTGATTCCCTGTGACAAGAATAAATCCCTTTGTTTTGTACTCCTGGTCTCCTGGTCTCCTCGTTCCTCGTTCCGCGCTCCTCACACTACCACCGACCGTGACAGAATTCCAGCCCCAAAAGTGACAATGGAGGAACGAGCGATGTTAATCGCCGTGGCTGAGGCGAACCCCGACCCGATTCTCTACACGAGGGCATTCGTGCCGCTCGCCCGCGCCAGCTCCCTCGAGGGCAGGGGCGTAGATTACGCGGGGACGCGGGGGGCGCGGG
>NW_015647488.1:904961-908988 GCF_001515625.1 Sinocyclocheilus rhinocerous
TTTTTGAATAGTGTTTTTGTTTTGTTTTTCCGTTCGTTTCTCCCCGTCCGAATGGAGGAACGAGCGATGTTAATCGCCGTGGCTGAGGCGAACCCCGTCCCGATTCTCTACACGAGGGCGTTCGTGCCGCTCGCCCTCGCCAGCTCCCTCGAGGGAGAAACCCTCCTGACGCTGTTCCGGATCGGGATAACCTACCATCGTCCCGCGGAGCTCCCAGACACCACCAACCTCGGCTGGAAGGAGGGAGTCATCCGGTGTCTGGAAAGCTTCCAATCCCGATCCGAGACCCATCTGCCGGCCGTTCCCGAGTCAAATAAGCCGGCCGTTCCTCAGGCAAGCCCATTGAACATTAATATGGCCAGCCCATTGAACATTAATATGGCAAGCCCATTGAACATTAATATGGCAAGCCCATTGAACATTAATATGGCAAGCCCGCCATACGTTCATGAGGCCCCAGTGTCGGTTCCAGCCCCAGTGCCCGCTCCTCGTAAGCGCCTTCCAGAGCGCCCCCCGGTGCCAGCTCCTAGAAAGCGCTTTGCTGTGCCTTCTCCTCCAGAGCATCCTCCAGTGCCAGCACCACGTCAGCGCTACCCTGATCCCCAGTTAAGCCCAGGAAGGGCTCCTGTTCCCGAGTGTGGCCCACGGAGGGCTCCTGATTCCCGAGTATAGCCCACGTAGGGCTCCTGATTCACCCGTTAAGCCCACGGAGTGCTCCTGATTCCCCGGCTCCGCCATGGCCTCCTGGGCCCCCTGATCCGCCATGGGAACCCGAGTCCCCTGTTCCGCCATGGCCTCCCGAGTCCTCGGCTCCGCCATGGCAACCCGGACTGCCTGCTCCGCCATGGCTTCCCTGGTCTACTCGTTCCTCATTCCGCGCTCCTCACACTACCACCGACCGTGACACCTATACTTGAAAATGACTAATTTTACTCAGATACATTTCTCCAGAACGTTTTTTTTTTTTACATTTACAACTGCAGACCTCAAAAAATAGTGAACGGGTGAATCTTTTGATCAGTTTCTTTTGAATCTGTGAAAGCGAGTTGTGTGAATTTTGATATGTAGACTATAATACTAAAACACATGAAAAGTACTTATATAATTTTAACTGTATTGTGCTATTTGATAAGTTACTATATTTTAAATGTACTAAATTGCAACTCATTACAAATGTGTAATTACAATAGAATAATGAAATTGCATATACTGTAAATATGTAGGCCTTCTTAAAAGGAATAGTTTACCCCAAACTTAAAATTTGCTGTTAATTTATTCACCCTCAGGCCATCCAAGAGGTGGGTGAAACAGTGGTCCATAGTGATTAATGTAATGCAAGTCAATGGCTGCTAGCTTTTGAGAATTAAAAAAGGCATATCAAGGAACACAAAATAATACCCATGGCTTCTGATGATATATTGAGGTCTTATGAAGCAAAATGATTGGTCTGTGCAAAAAACTCAATATTTATGGATATAAATAATACTGTATGTGGATATAAAGCACCTCGCCTCTCAAATGCCATCAGTACAATCAGCTGTTCAATTGTTTATAAAATGTATTGTTACTTTTGATACTTAAGTCCATTAAATATCAGATAGTTCGTCAGTTTCTTTTTTTTCTCATAAACTGCTTTTAAGTCTAACATTTTAAAGTTGTTATTCTCTGATAATCTGAACCCTCCTCTCTGCCGAAACTCCCTTAAATCTCAATTATGTCTGCATTCAGATTCAAAAATGGTACATTTTTGCACTGCAGTGATATAGTCACATATGATGTGACTATGAGTAAATTATGACAGATGTTTCATATTTGGGTGTACTGGCCCTTTAACTTTGTGGTCTGCTGAGTGGTTAACTCTCCAGAAAAAAAAAAACTTCAGTCCAGCACATCCACCAGCAATCTTATTTTTTCGCAAATGTCTTTTCCTTTCCATTTCATGGCTGCATTTTTGTCCTTTCATCATCCCTGCTTTCATTCCCGCTCTCTCTCTTCACCTCTTACTTCAAAAAACTCTCAACCAAAATACCAGCGTGCCCCTCTCGCCACCTGTCAGCACTGACCTTGAGAAAAATTGCATATGCCATTGAAGAAAGAAAGCAGTTCTAAAAAAAAGAATATAAGCCTCTCAGTTGTGTATCTGAAATAAAAAAATAATCTTACAGGATCTAATTTATGATTTTTTTTTTATCCCCACCAATGGTTCTTGGTCCCCGAGGACTCTGATTTAAGTCTAAGTGATGATGAAATGTCAAATCCACTTAGTGTGAAGTGATGGCACTTTTATTAAACACGCTCCTGGTCACAGGCCCCTGAATGTACACATTCATGTTCTCTTCCGGGCTTAATGACATAAAACAATGCATTCGACTTTCGCTCACTCATTGCATATTAGACTCAGGGCTCCTGATGAAGTGCTTGTGGGTGTGCGATTCAAAAGCATCCTCATGTTTGCCTGTTTCCCCAGCCATTACACTAGGTCAATCAATACAAAGTGACTGCTGTTCACAGTGGTAGGTGCCCAGGGTTTGGCATGGAGAGCTATTAAAACTCTGGCCCGCTCATCTCTCTGAACCAGCCCCATGAGTTCTTCCTGTACAGTGAAGATGGACAGCATACAGTGTTGTGTTCTGTCAGGGTTTAATAGCTCTGGGATGCACAGAGCTGCATTGAGCTCCGTGTGTGTGTGGGGCAATATCAGTGTGCTGAGAGGTGGGGAAGCTTGGCTGACCCGGTTTCATCATTAAAGGGATAGTTCACACTCGAATGAAAATTCTGTCATCATTTACTTACCCTCATGTGGCCATAAACCCAAATTATGTAATTGATTCCATGGAACAGAGAAGTAGATTTTTTTTAATCTTCACACAGCTGTTTTTCAGTAGTTCATAGTCAACCTCCAAAACTATAATAAAAGTAGTCCAAACCACTATCTTCACTTCTATTAGATTCAGTATTCTGATTCTGTATTAAAGCCTCAAATCTTGGCCATAGCCTGGCCCTGGCCCGAGATGCTCAGGCCCTAGCCTGGCCCCTGTCCGACAGCTTATTTTGTTGCATTTTGTTCCCTGAGAACATATAGATAAGAGTAATGCATCATTTGAAACTTATTTGTGTACACTCACAATATCAACAAAAAGTTGTGCATTGTTTTGTATCTGTAGATAGCTTGAAATGTCTACTTTAAAACAAAACAATTCAAAACAAAAACAAAAACTGTATCATTATGTAATCCGTATTAAAGATGCATTTCTCTCTAAAGGCGCATCCACTGAGATGGCGAGGCCCTGGTAGAGAACCCTAGTTTATTAACCCTCTGGTGTTGTTTGGTCATTTTAGACCGGACATTTTTTTTTTTTTTATTTGGTACGAAACTCGATGACCAATCTAAATAAAATAAAATCTAAATTTGTGGACTTGATTTGAAAAAGCTAAATGGTCATAAAAAAATTTAAAAATAGTCGCACTTGTGTTATTCGTGGTCAAAAATGAACGCCATTGGAAATTAATGGGAAATACGCAAAAATATGAAAATACAGATAATTTTTTGTGTGTACAATCTACAAATCATTCACAATGCAGACAAAAGTGCACAGCAATGAAGGGGTGACACTATAAAATATGAGTGCAAATAGACAGGTTTGACTGTAGTAAAATTAATGCAAAAACTGACATTTCAAACCAACATTTCAAACTAAAAAAAATCTAAACCTTTACAAAAAGTTGTCTTTGAGAATGTCTAAATAAATTCAAATCCACAACTTAATACAATAGGCTATAATATAATTAACAAAAGGGAAAAAAACTGTGCAACAAGTATAGGCTACGCTCGTTTTTGTGACACTCTTAATGCATTTTATTAATTTTCTTTATATCTTTATTTGATTTAATCCATCTGATCGCGTAGGCGCCTCACGTACACACAAACAACATTACTTCTACTGTTGCCTGACATTTCAGCCATTCATCATCAGACTAAAATGCAGTCAACCAAACATAAAAGTTACACTGTTTATTTTAAAAGGTC
>NW_015647488.1:909164-912202 GCF_001515625.1 Sinocyclocheilus rhinocerous
TTGGAATTTATCAACATGGACGTGAGCGGTGGCTACGATCAAATCTCACGTCTGGTCTCAGCTCGTGTACGCAAGTTTTTGAGTTACCTGAACTTGCACGCAGCATATAAATCTGGTGGAGAATTGTAGAATGACAGCATTTTGTAGGTTATTTTCCTGACCGTCAACCGAAGCTCATTAGTCGATCATTAACCAGTAAGATTAGAATGTCTTTTTTTGTTCTTTGTTTCTTTTTTTATACATGGCTTTAGCTTTATATGCGCGAATAGCAGCGTAAACAACAGACCATGAGGATTCAATCGTCGCATCATGCACCTGCAGCGTGGAGAAAAACAGAAATTAAGTCTATAAAAGGAATAAAATAAATAGGACCACACAAAATATACAATAGGCTATAATATAATTAACAAAAGGGAAAAAAACTGTGCAACAAGTATAGGCTACGCTCGTTTTTGTGACACTCTTAATGCATTTTATTAATTTTCTTTATATCTTTATTTGATTTAATCCATCTGATCGCGTAGGCGCCTCACGTACACACAAACAACATTACTTCTACTGTTGCCTGACATTTCAGCCATTCATCATCAGACTAAAATGCAGTCAACCAAACATAAAAGTTGCACTGTTTATTTTAAAAGGTCACCCCTTTAAAAGGGCTGCTGTAAAATCAGCGTGCAGATCCCAAACAAACATTTTTTGCGCATGTGAAGGATTTTATACGGATATTAGAACATGAGTGAAGTATAAAGCCTTGTTTAGGCTACATAATGAATATGTATGCAAACAAATGTTACAAATATAGCAAAAATGGAAACATTTGGATTATTGTGGTATGAGAGGCTCGTGAGCCCAATGCGTTTCAGTTTTGCTTGTATGCTGTTTATAATGAATGCCAATAGCCTAATTTGTGTTTTATTTTATAGTTTAATATATAATTTTATAACTACTTATTTTTCATTCTTGTTCCGTTCTGAATACCGTTAAATTTAAAATATTTGTTGTAGGGAAATAGGCTATAATGTTTATATTTACCAGTATTTTAATATACATATAAATTACATAAATTAATGTAGCCTAATTGTTTGCAATTGCAAGGTTATTGGGTGTTTTTGGAGTAAGATCAATTTCTCTTTGATGAGATTACTTCCTCTTTTTGGCCGGGTTTCGTTTCTCCGTGTCGTAAACTCTAGGGCGAGGCTTCTAAACCAGGGTGTTTTTAGGGGCGTGATATTCAAATGACGATTGTTTTCTGCCGCTACATTAATCAACATGCGATCTTTGGTACGATGAGATTGGATTCATGAATCACACGTGAACTCTGTTGTAAGTTAATTTGTGCGCACGGATCTGCGCTCGGTTCTACTTTAGATTGATAAATGAGGCCCATTGTCTCTATTTTAACATGAAATACTGCCATAATAGAAAAATAATAGAAAAATATTAGAAAAAAAGTATTAATTTCAATGGGAAAAAATTGATCATTGTTACTGAATAAATATGAAGTAGTATCATGAAATTCTCTCAAAATACAAAATAAATATATATATATATATATTACATTTCAGGTGTCCGGTCAATTTTGACCGCGAACAACACAAGTGCGACCCCCAAATGAACAATACCAGAGGGTTAATACATAATAAAAATATCTCTTTACTCTTTATTCCCTACACATTCATAGTCATTACTTTTGCCGGTGCTTTGCAGCAAGCTTTATGCTTGCGCTTGAAGGCAGAACAGGCTATCTAGCCTATTTATTAAAGGCTCATTATGGTTAATAGCATTTAAGTAATTACTACTAGTAGTCGGCTAGTTAAAGAAGAGACCTTCTAGTTAAACTAGAGCGCTAGTTTTAATCCAGTCCTTTCTTCTATAACTCTTCCAGCTGCGCTGAAGGCACACTTGCTGCTGCTGCTGCTGGTAGGAACACTAAAATCCATGCGAGCCAGTCTTGAGTCACGGTAAAATGGTCTCATGTTGTTTCCACAACCAGCAGTGCATCTTTTCCATCACCTTAACTGATGGGTGTCTAAAATATAAAAAGAAGAAGCCTAAAACAGTGCCTGATGCCTAGCCCTAGGGGTGTAAATAAGTCGGCCCCATCGGGCTCGGTCTGAAATGCAGAGCTCTATTCTGTATGCTTTTCATTAAAAATAATAGTCACTGAGGGGAAACAAAGAAAAATTATTACAGGTTACATCATTTGTTTGTTTGTTTGTTTTCCTGCATTTTATCATATTTTATTTTATTAATCATTAAACTGCCCCTATGATCATAATTTGTGTGAAAAGTAATAAAAGTTGTTGGTGTTTTACTGTCATTTCAGTTTTGCAAAAATGTAGGTAGAAGCATGTTTTTCCAATGAGCCTTGAAATTTGACTGAAATTCTGTCATAATCTAATCACTTTGTTGTTGTTTTAAAACCTGTATGACTTTTTATCTTCTGTGGAACACAAAAGGAGATGCTTAACAGAATGTTCAAACTACTTTTTTCTTTAAAACAAACGTGAATGTGGGCAGATGCTGTCGAGCCTCAGAAATGATAAGGTTACAGAGGTCCATACAACTTGCACATATATTCTACATAATTCTTCTGTAGCCATTATAGCTTTACTTGTTTCAAAGACCGAAATTTCAGTTGCTATGTTGTCTCATTTGCATATCTGCATATTCAAACCTGGTGTGTCACGATCGATTACAAGACCCAACAGCGTTTGGAATCATTAACATCAGACCTGGCATGACAAGTCTTATGTGAATACATGCAGATGAAAGAAAGTCATGCAGGTTTGGGTAACACAAAGATAAGTAAATGATGACAGATTTTTCTTTTATTTTTTTCAGTGATTTAAGCCATTTAATAATCAGAATCAGACTCAGAATGAGCTTTATTGCCAGGTATGTTTACACATACGAGGAATTTGTTTTCGTGACAGAAGCTTCCACAGTGTAACAGAATGACAGTGACAGAACAAAAAAACACAGATAATAAAAAATAAAAATAAAAATAGAACAAGTAAAATAAGGAATAAAAA
>NW_015647488.1:912318-917854 GCF_001515625.1 Sinocyclocheilus rhinocerous
GCTTCCCCCGTCTGCGCGTCCTGAAGCGCTTGATCAGCGCCGCAGCTCCCCCGACTACAATGTCCAGCAAAACATCAGAATAATCGAAAACTGGTGAAATATCGGGTGGTGTGTACTTCCAAAAACATAAAAACAACTGCGGAGCACGCCACGGAGGCAGCCATCAGCGTCAGCGCCATTTCTGGGATGTACAGTTACATACATACAGTATGTAATAGAGTCTTAATATTTTAGTGAAAAAAATGTACACTTCTGTCTCACCATCTCACCACTTTGAAGCTTTGAGGAAGCTGTGTATCAATACACTGGCAGATTTGAACATAATCCCTGTGTGTCCTGTTCATTAAGTCTATGCATGATACTGGCAGTCTACGCCTGAGCATCACAACATATTATTTAATCACTGAGGTCAGAATATGGGATAAATGTGGCTCAGACACATTAAAGACCATGAGATGGATCACATTCCCATTACCTGTCAAAAAAACCTTGCAGTATACCCCACACTTTTTTTTTTTGATTGAAGCACATGTTTTTCACCCAGAGCTTAAAGTAAACCGTTTCCCCCCATCTTTAATGTCTTGTCACAACTGCAGAAGAGATCCCAAATGGTCCTGCATAAGCTGTTGCCCAAAGGCTTTTGCATTCAACCATTTTGAAATGAAATTGCACAGCCTTCTGGGACAAGTTGTTGGAATTGAACGAGGGCCATGTAAAATTCATGTGCTTTCTCTGCGTTGACTAAACAGTTCCGTCATTGCAAATATCTCAGTATCAGAGGGACAGAGAAACAGGGAGTATTTGTGAGGGGAAAAAAACAAAGCTAAAGAGACAAAGACAGTGAGTGCAAAATAAAAAGTAAAGGGACAAATTCTAAGAAAAACAGGTGGACTGGAAGGAAAGGAGACCAGGGAAGGAGAAAAAGATCTTCATCACAGCAGTCAGGGCTGGATACCCAGTGGAGGCTTCAACGTTGCCAAGGCAAAACAAAACACCGAGCGTGTTCACGTTAGTATTCCGTCCTGGCTCAGCATTCTTCAGTGGGAGCACAGCCAGCATGATGCATTATTTGTGCCTTTCTGACATTTTCCACTTTCCAAGTGATTGAATTTACCAAATGGGGCAGGCGCTTTTGCACATAAACACAAAGGAGATGTTTGTGCGTGTGTCAAGTGCCTAGTACAGTAGTAGCCTACAGTAGCCCATAATAAGAATAAAGTGAGTCACAGAGCAAGATGAGCCACACTGTGTGTCTAGACAGCCATACACCAAATAAAGCATGTGACAGTGGATAACAAAATAGATTTAAGTTGACAAAAGGATGTAGAATTAACACAAATCTTCCAATTTCTTTGTTTTGTCAACTTTAGTAGATGTTTTCTCAATTGCTTTTGACCATTACAAGAGTTTTTTTACGTTCTATGTTGGTGAAGGCAGATAAATAGAAAAATTATAATTGATTCAGGTTTTGTCTGTCATCTTAGGTTTCGTTCGAAAAGATCTTCAAACTGATAAATAGGTAGAAAAATATTAATTATTTTTAAATGTTTGTGGTCATTAAGGTTTTTTTTTTTTTTTAAAGAATGAATACTTTTATTCAGCAAGGATGCGTTACATTTAAAAGTGACAGCAATGACATTGATAATGTTACAAAAGTTTTCTATTTCAAATAAATGCAGTTCTTTTGAACATTTTATTTATCCTGAAAAGAAAGAAAGCATCCAGAAATAAACTGTTTTCAACATTGATAATAATACGAAATGTTTCTTGAGCAGCAAATCAGCATTTTAGAATGATTTCTGAAGGATCGTGTGACACTGAAGACTGGAGTTATGATGCTGAAAATTCAGCTTTGTCGTCACAGGAATCATACATTTTTTAAAATATATTACAAACAGTTCAAATTAACAGTTAAACAGTCAAAATCTTAAGATGGAATAACTTATAATATATTACTGATATTACTGTATTTTTGATCAAATAAATGCAGTGAACATAAGAGACTGCTTCCAAAAACAAACTATTTCGAACCCATAATTTTGAGCAGCATGTTGTTTTCATATTCGCCTATTCAGCAGAATTTTGTATGACTCTACTGGCTCAACTTACCCCACTTATTTGTTCCTCTTGATCCATGCATATTTATTTAGTTGTTTAGAGGTTGATAGTCAAAAAACCCTTTAAAGGTTATTATATATATATATATATATATATATATAAAAGAAAAACCTTGAAACATGAAGAAAAAACAAAACTTTTACACATAAAGAAATGATTAGCAGTTTTAACAAATAAAAAGCTCTGTTACTTTACATGGAGCAGGTTATTAAAACGTCAGTATAAATGACCAAAGTTTAAACTGGTATGAATACTGAGTAACACTTTATCAAAATAAAAGTGGCTCAACTGATCCCAGCACGTTTCCTCATTTATACCAAAACAACTCATTTCAGATTCTGTCTTCGTTCTTCTTTCTCAGTGACCTTTTGGCTCTCAGCGTGCCACCAGCATTAATGTTCAATTTCTCAGCCTCTCAACTTAAAACTTCTTATAGTCATCAAAACCTAACTGTGAGAAATGTTGATGCGTTTTATTAAACTGATTTATTTATTCCTACATTTATTTATTTATAATAAATCACCCCTTTCTCCGCCTTGCATGTCAGATGATTCTTTCAGCACAGCTCATGTTTGTTCAAGGGCACTTTAGAAAGCTTCAAACACAACTTAAACACATTTGTGGCCAATAACACATTTACAGCAGGCGTCGAAACCTCAAGATCCCTGGCACCGCTGCGCTAATGCTTAGTGCCTACCACACGCTGTGAAAGCATCTCACAGGTGCTTGCTGTTGGAGATCATTTGTGTCACCTGCAACCTTTGTAAGCATTACCAAAACATGTACAGACCCGCACACCCCCATCAAACACAGCCGCTCCTCCCATGAGATGAATATGATAATTTATAGAAAAAACAGACATAGTGCGACTTGATTTATTGCTGGTGTTGTCACCCGTAATTAAACCCCCTGCTGATTAATTGTGTTTTCTGAGACTGTGGCACAGTGTGAAGACTTGTGGGGGATAGGAACTAGATACGACACTAACAGAGCTAATGCGCGCTGTTCCACTCTCTCGCTCTCTCCCTTTCTGTTTCCTGCTCTCTCTCTGATGTATGTCCCATTTTCTTCTGTGTGCTGCATAGCCATTGTGTGAAAGCTCTCCTTTGAGACTGCTGCGAGATGCGATGTACAATGTAGTATGTAAAATACACCTTTCACACAAATTTTTAATGCTAAAAAACACCTTTCCTGTTTTTGGCATATGATATTATACAGGACAGTCTCATATGGGAAGCACTCCACCATTAAAAAAAGAAAAACACTGCTTTTTAAAAAAAAATAGTTTTATTGAACAATGATTGCATTGAATTAAACTGATCGAAAGTGACAGTAAAGAATGCATAAATGTATCACCGTTTCCCAAAAAATATATATATTAACCAGAACAACAGTTATTTTAAATTGCCATAATATTTAGCAATATTACTGTTTTTACTGTATTTTGATAAAACATAAATGCAGTCTTGGTGAGCATAAGATACGTCTAACCCTATCATAACCCTAAACATTAAAAAATATTACCGACCCCAAACATTTAAATGGTAGTGAACTGTATATATAGTCAATTTCATCCAAATTTTGTCACTGGCATTTGACATTCATATCAAATGTGCTGCCTTGAGGTGACATGTTTTAAGTGTTTTAAATGTTTAAATGAGTGCAAATTAGATTTGATTGCTATAGATGTATAGGAGAAGATTACAAGTGAATAACTTCCTTACACAAAAACATTCACTTTTAAGACTTTATAAGTAGACTGGTAAAATTGACAACTTTTATATTGCTTTATCATTTATGGAGCTTGACAGTAATCAGTAGTACTTTTATGTTATATGGAAGGCAGAAAATTATACCATGTTGCTAAAATATTTTGTCAGGTAACGTACATTTGTGCTTCATATAGTAACATAAATTAACTTCATACAAGTCAAAAATCTTATTTAACTTGACAACAATAGGTTACATGAGATCCAGATCTGGCAGCAATAACTCCCTGAGAACAACTAAGCTGAATGCAGTGAATTCATTTTTGTAATGTTTCAGTATTGTCAGGTTGATTCAGTCATAATATATTGATTCAGTCAATAAAATACTATATACTAAAAGTAAAAAAAAAAAAAAATTGTTGTTGTAAGGAAGGTGCGACAAGTCTCTTGTTGTTGATTAAGTAATATTAAATAATATTTTGATCTTCGATAAAGGCAGTTAATTTAGATAAAATTGGTGTAGGATTTTCTTTGAAACAATTTTCACTCAGAAATTCCTCATAAATTTCCCAAATAATTACAAATAAATGATAAGTAACACATTTAATTAAACATGAAATTTTGAAATATTGTTTTTATGCAAAATGTACTTGAATAATCTTTTTTTCAGGGTACCACAAAACACATTTTATGGTTACCTGGAAAAAAAACATTCTTACAGTGTGATGATAAATAATATGGTCACACTTTATTTTAAGGTCCAATTCTTGCTATTTACAAACCATTAACTATGACTTTTCCCTCAATAAACTCCTAATTTGCTGCTTATTAATAGTTAGTAAGGTAGCTGTTAAGTTTAGGTATTGGGTAGGATTAGGGATGTAGAATATGGTCATGCAGAATTATGTGCTTTATAAGCACTAATAAACAGCCAATATGTTAATAATAGGCATGCTAATAAGGAACTAGTTAATAGTGAGAATTGGTCCCTATACTAAAGTGTTACCAATAATATTAATGTACACCTACACACATTTAGCAAGACCAATTTGCTTTAAATTCTTGTTGGGTCTTCTCTGTCTCAATGCACAACATCGTGGACTATAAGTGGTCTTCAGGACCATGCAACCCACAGCACAAACCCCATAAGAGAGAGATTATCCATAAGGGCCACGGGCCTGTCCACAGCTCCACTCTTGATATACACTGCTACAGCAAGCACTAAATCCCCTAAAGTATCCTCAGGTTCTCCATGAGAGCTCATCAGGAGATTAGAGATTTCTGGCTAAATCCTTACAGACTGCACCTTTATGAACAAGTGCATGGAGGGAGAAGTTTCCCTCAAACTTGGACAAAAAAAAAAGGAGAATTAAATAAATTACCTAAAGGTGCCTTTGGTGCAACGGGGAGAGATTTATGTAGTACATTACATCCCACATATGCCTCTTCTCATTAGGAGCGAACAGCATCTGGATCTTGGCGGTAAACAGCCTCATCATCATCCAAGGTTTAATTCTACATCTGCATATAAACACTTCTGAAAACTCACTGCGTCTAAGAATGATCATGACTGAATGACAGCTAGATTACTATGAATAATAAACATGACATACTCTTCTCAAAACAATGGGGAAAAAAGTTTTCTTCCACAACTACCTCATTGTTGTGAGAGTTTTTTTTTTTTTTTTTTTCCTGTATAAAATGAAAAG
>NW_015647488.1:918014-919000 GCF_001515625.1 Sinocyclocheilus rhinocerous
CTGTATAAAATGAATAGTTCTCCCAGAATTCAAAATTTAAAAAGTAGATAACTGCTCCATTTTTTTCCGTTAGCATTAATTATAGAATGGGGTAACAAAATTGGGGATAATAACATTACCAGGTGAACAAACAACACAAATAAAAGGACATAACTTATTTGTGTGTTTTTTCACAGGAAGAAAATAAAATAGTTAAGGTAAAGTTCTCAAATAATTCCGCAAAATGTTATACATTCTTGGATTTCCTCTTACTGGATGCAGAGACCAAATAGAATTTATGCAACACACTCTCGTGGCAATTCGAATATTTTACATTTTGGCGAATTGGTGGCTGATTCGTATGAATTTGCATAATCTCAAACATACATTTCTGTACTAGTCTTAAAAATTTTGTACAAAATCGCCACCTTATAATCTAGTTACATTTTATCATGAGATTGGGTTGGATTTATATACAGTATAAGAATTAATCAGATTGATTCAGACCAGTAGCTTGTGAGTTTAAAGAACTGACTAAAAAGAATCATCTGTCCGTCAATCAGACTGCCCTATCTCAAACTATTTTCACTTTTAAGAAAGACCCAGATATACTTCAAGCAAACAGAGTTCAAAATAGCTTGTCAAAGCGAACTTTCCAGAAAAGTTTGAAAGACTTTGAACTACGATTGGTCCGTGACGATTATGTAACAGGTGTGCTTTGGGGCTCCGCCTTCTTTGACGTGGAGATCTACTTCTGTTCAGTCTGTTCTGTCAGACAATGAACATGAACACACAGAGAGCTGCTTTATTGTAAAAATGTAAGTTTTAATTTAATTTAATTTAAATAATGACATAAGTATGTAACAGGCTTTGGGGCTCCGCCTTCTTTGACGTGGAGATCTACTTCTGTTCAGTCTGTTCTGTCAGACAATGAACATGAACACACAGAGAGCTGCTTTATTGTAAAAATGTAAGTTTTAATTTAATTTAATTTAAATAAATAATGA
>NW_015647488.1:920847-926401 GCF_001515625.1 Sinocyclocheilus rhinocerous
GGGGGGGGGGTGAACTAAAGCTCTTTATGCACGTTAGACTGTGTTTGGTGTGCTGGCATAGAGTGCAAAGAGCAGATGCCGTCTCTACAGTTAGTTGGTACTAACCTCATTATCTGTCTCATTACAGAGAATAAATGACTTCTTCTCCATTGGAAGTGCATGCAGGAGAAACTTCATTGAACCATATGGCATAAGTCTCTCTCTCAGCCAGTCCCCAATACAGCCATCTGAAAGTGTAGGGGAGCGGGTGGGGAATTTAAAAGGAAGCCAATCTGAATTCTTACATGAGGGCCTCATTAACCACAGAAAGGCGCCTATCTGTGCTCTCAATAAGCTAATAAATACCAGCACACACATACCGAATGTAAGCCATTGTCATCTACTCAATACAATCCTGCCTATGATTTATGTTCCTGCTTGCTCTTATATTAAATACATTATAGGCTGTGTGTTTTCGCTCCATAGGGAGCTCACAGTATAGGATGGATGGTGGAGTGTCCTTTCACAGGTTTAAGGGGCATTTAGTTCTAATGAGGTTTAATTTCAGCACACCAACCAGTGAACAGTAACAATTCTGGAGCAAGAACAGAGAACAAAAAGCTGCGGTTTGCAAAAAAGATTGTAATATCCTCCATACAAACTGCAGACAGTAGTTAAAAGTGATTTACTAGGCACAGATTTGCTATGTGGTCAGGCTATTAAAATCCAAGAAAAAAAGGGTTGACTTCTTACACACTTCTATGTTTCTGAACTTCTTTTGGTGATTCTGATGTTTTGATCTTAAAGGGCTAGTTCACCCAACAATGATAATTAAGTCACCCACTCACCCTCACGTTGCTCTGAACCTCTTACCTGTGGATCACAAAAGCAGATCAGTCAATGAATGAATTTAATTCAATGCAATGTCTGTACATTGTAACTCATTTTAATACTCAATAAAGCATAACAGCAAAAAGTACATGTGGCTTGCTGATCAAGTGCTCTAAAGGATTTTTGATGAAAAACAATGGTGGCTACCATTACTATCCTGTGTGCAGTCCAGCACTTTACACTCCAGTCCAGTAGATGGCAGGAAGAATTGCTCCATTAAGGAAAATTGTATCTTGCATTAAAGCATGTGAAAGTTATTTTTGCTCATGGTGCATATAGACATGTAGTCTCCAATATGTTTTGACCTTTCTTGGTGTGAATAGCCCATTACCAGTGTAAATTATACAACAACTATTTACAAGATGCCACAACATTGCACAGCCTCTGGTTGTTAAAACCACCAGAATTTAAATTCTGAAGAAACTGGATAAACTATCACAGGTGAGAATGTGTTCACTTGTGTTTTTAATATGTATTACCTCAATATTACTGGTTTTTAAACTATGGTAGCTTTTAATGTTGTGTTAACTAACGCCTTCATCTTGTTGTATTGTGTTAGTTTAGCAAAATCATATGCTGAAGTCTATTTCAGATAGGGACCTATAGATATTCATACATGCATATAATTATGGTTATACGCAGATGCACAGTCAACTTGCTCTCAAGTGTTCACGGACTGACCGTTCCAATATAGCGGATGGCTTATGTATAGCAGCCCATAGAAACAGTCGGTAATAAGGCTTCTATACACATATCTATGTTCACAACTGTCAGAAACACCAACTATTAGGCATATTGTTAAAAAGTTTGGTGACAGTAAGATTTTATTGTTTTTGAAAAAAGTCTCATGCTCACCAAGGCTGCATTTATTTGATAAAAATATAGTAAAAAGGGTAATATTGTAAAATATTATTACTATTTAAAATAACTGTTTTCTATTTTTTAGGGCCCAAGCACAGATTGTCTTTGACAGATTGGCAGACAGGCTTGGAATTGCTTGGTTTATAAAATTTTAATTTTAATTTTTCCTGTGATACAAAGCTGAATTTTCAGCATCTTTCCTCCCGTCTTCGGTGCCACATGATCCTTCAGAAATCATATGATGATTTGATGTACAAGAAAATGTCTTATTATTATCATTGTTGAAAACAGTTTGTGCTGCTTAATATTTTTAAATAATATTTGTTTTTAAAATATTCAGAAAGGTCTTTACTGTCAGTTTTGATCAGTTATGTCTCTATGCTGACACATTAAAGTATTAATTTCTTCAAGAAAGAAAGAAAGAGTTACTGAACTCAAACTTGTGAATGGTAGTTGAAGGACTAATTTTTATGTGACATACAGTATTCGTGAAAAATGTCACAGTACAATCTGAAACGGATCCTATAGTGAAAAGTACATGAGCAACGGTTGCTATGGTTACCTTCTCAGGTGAACATGACTTCAACATCACTGAACACCTGAGGAGGTAACCATGACAACATCACAACACCACCAAGTGAAAATATATTGCCTAGACATATTGAAACAAACATATGTTCAAACAAACAAACAAAAAGGTTTTGATTCTTTTTTTTTCCTTTGGTTTTTTATATAAATGCAGTTGTACATTTTTAAAAAGCATCCCAGTATCATTATTTAGTTGTCTGATTCTGAAACTAGAAATGAGAAATGGTTCTGAGCCACCTAAGTTCTAGCTTCCTTGAGGCTTGAAAATAACGAGCAGAGCTCAGTAAGAGAAGTATAATGGCGATTTCCCTCTGACTCATCAATGAAATATTAATCTTTATGGCAATATCCGGCCTTTTCTGGAGTCAGTAACATCCTACCTCCAGGGAGTCCACCTCTTGCTGATGCCTGAATATTTCTGCCTCTGTTCATTCGTCAGTTGGTCACTTAGAAACACAATTGATTCTCCCTGTTTCAAAGTGCTGATCTTTCTCACATTTACACCAATCCATCACAGGAGGACGGCTGCTGGTTTTTTTTTCCGGTTAGATATTAAAGGAGGGCTCTTGCCGCCATTTTGCAACAATTACTTGAAATGTAAACGTCACACGGGACCACTATTCCTCGGTCGGCCAAGAATAAATGAACCTAATGTATATTGCTGAGCTTTATGAGCAATAAAATGTGGCATTAGAGAGTTATGAATATGACTGTAGTCTGAGTTCCCCCTTCCGTGCTTTAAATGACAGCGTCTGTGGCTCTTTGTGAGCGTGTATATCTATCTCCATCAGGCCGGTGACGGCTGCCAGTTCGCACCTCACGCACCATGCATCTCGCTTACAGTAAACAGACAGGCGCCATTAAGTTGACAAGATGAGGGGAAGATTACGCCATTAAAATGATTTGGGAATCAGCCATTTATAAAGCCAGGCAGGGACAGCATTGTCATTGAAGCTTTGGATTAAGCTCCTGGTGTGTTGATGTATGTTGCTCCAGGGACGAGGTCTGGCCTCCTAGTGACATTCGCTCCTTCCCACTGACGATACACTGTCAAGGTATTTGCACAGAGACAGAGCTCATGTGAATGCATAATGATTCAGACCTCAGTCTCACAACAGCCTGCCATGGCTTTTCAATCATCAAAATTTATTCGGAGCAACGGTGAGCGAGCGATATCGAGAGAATATGAGGCATAAAAATAATGAGAGAATTGTTTTTTTTGCTCTTTATGACATCTAATGACAACATTAATATTCTCTTTGTGAGCACATATTATCCATTTTCAGTAAACAGACGCCTCTCTTGATTGGATCCAGCGCTTCTGAATTAGCAAGAGGCTGTAAATAGCTTGTACTGATGTCACTGAAAGTGGTATCGATGTAATGTTGTCAGCTTCATTATGAATACAAGTCATTCTTCACTGCTCAAACGTTGGGAGATGATTTGATAAAGAGACTCATTCGTCACAATACTTCGGGATGTAACATAACTTCAATCAAGAATTATATGACAACTAAACTTCATCAAACATAACCTCATTTGGAAGTCCGTAAAATGATTATGAATTATTTTTATATTTATAAATGTTGTAATTAATGCATCACAATGGAGGTCTTCTGCTATTACATTGAGTATTGCATTCAGATGATCCTTAAAAATACTTTTATTGGAATAACCCAGGGATTTAGAATTTGGCTGGTTAGTTTGGGTAGTTAGCCCCTGCTGGTAGATTCTGTAACTACACTATTCTTTCTCCATAGACACACATTCTAAAGTATCAGTTTATCCTGACAAAATACATTATTTAGCAAGCAACATATAAATCACAAATATTTTATTTTATTAGAGTTGGGTAGATTACTTACAAATTGTAATCTGTTACTGATTCCAAATTACATGACAGAAATTGTAGTTTGTAACGTAATCCATTACATTACACATTTTAGGTAATATAATCAGATTACTTTTTGATTACTTTTAGATTACTTTTGACCTTACTCACTTATCACATTGATTTAAATAGGATAATCTTGTACCATATTGATATAAAAATACAAAAAGAAAGAAAATGTATTCCATTCATTGAAATTAACAACATAAAGTGGATTAAACATTACATTTATGTCAAGGTTTCCCAAACTGGGGTTCGTAAAGGTACTGCAAGGGGGTTCGTGAGTTTAATGAAATGTTAATCATTAATTAAATCATAAAAATGTAAAATTAAAATAAATCATTTTAAAATAACATAAAAAGAAATAAAACACTTCCTAAAAAATTAATTATTTTATTTGTAACCATTAACCAACGTCAGAGAACTGTGAACATGCAAATGTGATACTTAATTATTAGCCTAAAAATGTATTTTAAAATCTATTTTAAGTAAATATATTAGATGAAAGATGTTCAGATGACAAAAAAAGTTTGTGAATGCCTGTATTACATGTAAATAAGAAATAATGTGATTTAGTGCAGTTTAATGTGCTTGAAAGTCAAAGGCCTTCCAAAGACATTGTAATAGATGGTTAAATAACTTACTGAGTGATAATTCAGATAAATATTAATGTGTTCATCAGTAGTTGATGCAACATTGAAACACATGAAATGATTTTTGTAAATCCAGTGGTCAAATGCTGTGTGGCCACCTGACTAGTGACTGATCTCTGTGTGAATGTCCACAAATCTGGAAGACTTTCTGAATGTATATAAGCAGTTGGCTATTTTAGAAAGGAACATTTAAAAGATGAAAAAGAGGAATTAGGAGAATTGATAAATTATGTATAATTTATTGCTATTGTGTGAATAATATGTAATCATGTAATCCATAAAAAAAGTAACTGTAGTCTGATTACGAGTATTTTAAAATGTAATTTACTCTAATTACAAGTACTTAATTTTTGGAATCTGATTACGTAATCCAGATTACAATGTAATCAGTTACTACCCAGCTCTGTTTACTAGTTATGTTTTTTTTAACCCCTAGAATGTAAGACCCTTATGATAACTAATATGTGTTTATGGAAGAAATATTAATTTACTGTCAATTTGTGTTGATTATGATTCTTGCAGACAGGACCAACACCCCAGGCTTTTTGAGGGAATAAGACCAGTACCAGTCAAACGTTTGGATGTTGCCTACTCATTTTCTAATGATTATGCAAACATTCATTCATTTAAAAAAAAAAAAAAAAAAAATGAAAATACACAAAAGACAAATCAAAAAAATTACTGAAAAAAC
>NW_015647488.1:926411-939923 GCF_001515625.1 Sinocyclocheilus rhinocerous
TAAAAAAAAAAAAAAAAAAAATGAAAATAGCCAAAAAGGTTGAGTAATATGGAGTTGGAGTGTCAGTTTATTCATTATCATGATGATGATGATGATGATGATTATTATTATTACTGACAAATCTTATGTATAAAAAAAATAGCATGGTGAGTTCCACAGGAAATACATAGAGGTCATTTTGAACCCTTTTATGAGTTTTTTTATTATTTTTAAATACTTTTTTTTCTTTTTCAACATATGAACAAAAACTAAGTAAATATTGGGTATTTTTACACTATTTATGTACACTATGATTAAGAATGTAAAATTGACATATCCCTTATCTGCTTCTTTCCTTGTCAATGTCACCGTTTTTGATAAACACTAGCGAAGGGTTTGGGACTGTGTTTGTTTTCGTGGTGCTGTCAGCCAATCAGCATTGTTCAGAGCGATTATTCACATGACATTTAGGGTTCAGATGACTGAATCAAGCAAATAATGCGCAGGAATTTACATATGACAGACAGATAGACAGTCCAACTCCAAACCCATGTTGAACTGTTTGAGGATCAATGTATTGAAACCATTACAAGCCAGGATGTTTCTATAGGAAATCTTCCTATCAATGGCTTTCTTACAGTTGATGTTCCATAAACTGGGATAGAAAAATGAATAATAAAAAAATAAATTTTAACAGTAATTTTAATATAAAAATTGCACAATTAAACTGTATATGACTGTAAATAAAGCTGGGGGCACTGCAGCGCTGCATGTTAGCAAGAGAGAAAAAAGCAAAAGGGAGCGAAAGAGCAAAGTGTGGTGGGAGATTAGGCTGTGGGTATTGTTTCCGCCTGGGAGCTGCAGAGCTCCTATAAATCATTCACATCTCCTCCCACCGGCCACCATCCTGAAATATTGATGGCCCCATTGAGATCACAGTAGCACTGACCCTCACAGCGGTGCCTGGGAGGACCTGATGTACATGCAACATACATTCCCAAGCCACAAACATGGTCTTGCACGTCTCCCCAAGCAAATATCTTCTCTTTTTTATCTCATGCCTCACCTCCCCTCTCCGCTTCACCCCATTCCTATATTTTTTATCCCCTCTAAAAGGCACTGGAGAGACTGGCGTTCTTTAAGTGCTCCATGATGGTTTGTGTGGTTTAGTCTGTCAGCCTTTTTTCATCTTATCCTCTCTTGCTTCCTGTCTGCAGTGCTTTTTGTCCTCCCTTCCCTTTTTTCTGGCTTTGTTTACTTACACAGCACACTCAGAGATGCTGCCTCTTGTCTATAAATGGAGGAAGATTTGTTTGCTTTTGGAGTGGTGACAAGCCAGTAAACAGACTGCAGGAATTTTCCTCACAATGCCCACAGTGACGGACAACACCAGTCTTCCCAAATGCAGCTTTATCTGTGTGTCAAGTGGTTTCACTTGCTCACTCACTGTCTTATTATGTCTTTATCTGTTTTGTTTAATTCTCCATGGTTATGTTTGGAATTGAATTCAGCAGAGTATGTACTATTATTTACTGCCTACTTTTTTCTTTTTTTTTTAATAGTAAGTGAAACAGTAGTCGTTATTCAATATTTATTCAAATACTGAACAACAAAAGTAGTCAAAAACATAGTATATTTCATTAATTATTTTATAAATAGCGGTGACAAAACACAATGTTCATCTTTAACTTTTCCTATGAGCAATTTGTTGCTCATATGAACTTGTTTATATATCAGCTACATTGGTTGCGCTGTATGTGTTTGATTCACGAACAAGAACCAACTCATTAGAGTCGTTTGTGTGGGAATCAGACTGTACATGGTTGCACTTTATGTGTTTGATTCACTAACATGAACCAACTCATTGGAGTCAATCGTGTGGGAATCAAACTACACAGGTTGTGCTATATGTGTTTGATTCCCTAAAAAGAACCAATTCATTAGAGTCATTCATTCAAGAATCAGACTACATCTGTTACACTACATGTTTTTGATTCACTAATAAGAACCAACTCATTAGAGTCGTTTGTGTGGGAATCAGACTGTACATGGTTGCACTTTATGTGTTTGATTCACTAACATGAACCAACTCATTAGAGTCGTTTGCTCAAGAATCAGACTATACATGGTTGCACTTTATGTGTTTGATTCACTAACATGAACCAACTCATTAGAGTCGTTTGCTCAAGAATCAGACTATACATGGTTGCACTTTATGTGTTTGATTCACTAACATGAACCAACTCATTGGAGTCAATCGTGTGGGAATCAAACTACACTGGTTGTGCTATATGTGTTTGATTCCCTAAAAAGAACCAATTCATTAGAGTCATTCATTCAAGAATCAGACTACATCTGTTACACTACATGTTTTTGATTCACTAATAAGAACACACTCATTAGAGTCATTTGTTTGGGAATCAGACTAGATCAGATTCATTAGAGAATCAAATGTTCACTCAATTTTCAGATTGCACTACATTGCACTACATGCATTTGCCAAAATAAAAACTGACACAAATCATTTTTATGTATTAGAACATTTAATGCTTACAAAGAAATTGCACATTGTCTATACTTTATATTGCATATTATATACTGTACAACATACTGCAGCAATAGTTTGCAATTCTGAACATACAGTAGTTGTTCTCTCTAAATGTTTAATATACACTGCTATTCTATTGTCTCTCTGAATAACAGTTTGTATGTTCAAGATTCTGTTTGGCTGCTCTCAGAAGCTGCTCTTTCCATGCATTTCAAGTGTGTTCCATGGATCAATAATTCCCAATCAATATTTTATATCAGACAAGAAAGGGGCCTTTTGTATCCACAGTTTGTGTGGTATCATTTCAAACAGGCTCAACTTATCCACACAAGTCATTCTTTAGACAGAAGATGAATAATTCACGGATGGGACAGTGATACACGTTTGCCCCTTGACTTCCATGTTCTCTTTCCTCAGAAGCGACTGGTACATTATCGTTAGCGTCACCTCATGATGTCCATTAATAGTGCATACTTGTCAGGCTGGCCAAACACAGATTTAGCAGGCAACTTTTTTTCTTACAAAATACATAGCTAAAAAGCCTCTCTGGTATCTGTCAATGCATCCATTAGGATCCCATTTTAGAGATGAGCGGCTTAAGAATAATTCGAGCAAAAGAATAAAACAATGAACTATATCCTTCAAAATATAAATAAGAAAGTAAACGCTTTCTGAGCTTTGCACCTTAACATTAATCAGGCTTGTCTGGCTGTTTTCTTATCATTTCGTTTTGGTTTTCATTAGCAAGAGGGAAAACACTCTGATTCTAAGATCATAATTACAGTCTTTTCAATAAAGTTCAGGGCCATTAATGTAATTATAGAAACATCATCTCTCTTGCCTCATTCTCAGGAGATCATCATAACAAGAACAATAATGTATGGCCTCTGTGGGCTTTGTACAGTATGTTTGAAAACACACAAATAGTTTCATTTTCTTAGGATGTTTAGGATGTGTGTGATATCTAATTAATGAATAAAGAATATGATCTGTGCTGTGTATTTTTGCATAAGATTGCACACAGCTTTTCTTCCATACTGAAAATCAGTGGAAATGTGGATGGATTCCAGTTGAAATGTTGCCTATCCATTTAGTTATTCAAGAATTTTTTTTTCCCCAGACATATTTTTGAGTCTGGGAAAAAAATACTTTTTTTTTTGCCTTGTATGAGTGCGACTTAGAGGGATCATTGGTGCCAAATATAAGATTATTTCTATAGTTTTGTTAGTGTTAAAATCTCTCAGATTGAGAAGATGTATGAATTAAATTAAAGTGTACTCTCAAGTATAGTTAAAATGCTGCATGGTGAATCATTGAAATAGATGTTTTACAGCAGATATCATAGTAATGTTACTTAACATTTAGGAATTGGGCAACTTAATGAGAACATTAATGCAAAAGCTCACATAAACTAACAATTAAGAATAACATTTTTGACATTCAAAGTTGTGTTTTAAAATATATGAAAATAAACATATGTAATCGATTCTAATATATGAAAATCATTACCTTTCTTTGGCCTGATGCCCGACAGGTGCCCTGTTGTTGTCCTGTTAAGCTAAAACAGCAGTAAAATGCATCTTCACAAACACAGTTCACACTTTAAAATACTCTGCCATTACGAGATTCTCTCATTTTACACCTCTACTTGTCTAGAGTAAGATGACAGCACATAAATAAAACATGTGTTGAGCACAGATTACTTAAGCTTATCTGCTAATGTGCTTTGAGTTTGTTTGTCTCACAGGGCTCAAGTTAGTAGCTGAGCAATTCCAAGAAAACACTGTCTGAGAGGAAGGGATTGTCTTTTTTCACCATTCTTTTTCCTCATTATGTTGGCTGTTGTTATTGTTTTTTTGTTTTTGTGCAAGTGCCGTTGGCCAAAAAGATATGGTTAGCTTTTATAAAAGCTATAGCCTCCACGTGAATGCTGTCTGCTGCTCATCTGTAACTGGAATAATAGGAGACATCTTGTGTGGGTGAGAGACAAGGGCAGAGGCTTTTCTTCTGCTCACTGACACCCTGTAATCACATTTAGGGAAAGAAATTAAATTTGCCTCGGCAGCGGGAGACACCATAACATCTCCTGTTCAATTACACACGGCAGCTTTTCACTCTCTTCTCTCAAACACATAAGTCATTGTTTTCCACATTAATTGCTTGAAATATAATGTTGTGATTTGATTCAACACTCATAAGTGCATATATATGAGAATATACGCTGTGAATCCAAAATAGAAATAGGACAGTCGACACCGACAGTTCCATTGATGAAAATGGAAGTCAAGGTGTTATGTTTTACATCCCACCATATAAACACATCTTTTCTCACATTTGAGAATCAATTTCACTATAATATAATATAATATAATATAATATAATATAATATAATATAATATAATATAATATAATATAATATAATATAATATAATATAATATAATATAATATAATATAATATAATATAATATAATATAATATTCAACAAGTGATCACTTATTGACTGTGAATCATAAAATAGCTCATGGTGGCTTATTAAACCATTAAGATTGACCATGAATTGGTTCACAGAAATGAGTATCATTATGAAGGTCCCAAGTCTGTGATATTGTTCAGTAACTCATCTAAATTCTCCCTGGTGTAACATCGGCACAACCCTCATCTGCGATCAATGACATCTTTCTCAGCAGTATACCAGAAGCAATTAAAGACAATGGAGACCAGCTCTCAGGGTTAAATTAGTTTATAAGAGTTTATTTGTGCTGCAGTCACATTAAAATGACAACCTTGTCATCAACACTTCACCATTTGGATCTAGAGTTCATCAAATGAAAAATGTATTGAAAAATCACCATGACAAGCTCTGAAAAGTTTTGTTTTACATTTTTTGTTTGTCTTTTGTGTTTGTTTGTATTTTGTTTTGTTCAGCTTTGATTTTTGCACTTTGTGTTTTGTTTTATCTTTTTGTTTTGTTTTGTTTGTTTTGTTTTTTGTCTTATTTTTATTTATTTATTATTATTATTATTTATTTTATTTTATTTTATTTTATTTTATTTTATTTTATTTTATTTGTATTTTTTTTATTTTTTTTTGCTTTGTTTTGTTTTGCAAAAGTTTGCAAGGTTTGCTTTTGCTTCAGGCACAAAGTAGTAAACAAAATAAATGTATTAACAAAGGCATGTATTTTGCTGTTTTCTGTCTGTTTAAAAAGGTCTGTACTCATTTTTGGACAAGACAGCAATTCCACACACTAACCCAATTCTAAATGGCACCTAAACACAAAATGAACTGTAGCTGGTCACTTTACATGTCAGTCGGACAGATTCTTCTTGTCTAAGTCGGTGGTACTTGATCGATATGCTGTGGACTTTATGCCACAGGTCAAAAGTCTGGCTATGTGCAAGACTAATGTGCCGTTTGTTTGTTTTTTTCATATGGTCAGCCTTATTGCACTTTTTATAGTACAAATCACCTTGCTCCCTTCTCTTTTTGTTATGAAATGTGCCCTAGAATGAGGTGAACACTACAGAAGAGTAAAAAAAACTTTTCAAAAAGAGCTTTGTTAGAGACTTTTTGGGTCTCCTTGCTGTGCGCTTTAGAGGAGTATCTGGGTTCAAGGAAGGCTCGGATAGGCAGTGGCATCACACTCTCTGCTTTCATTTAGCAGGCAATTTGCCAGTGAGGCAGCAAGAAAATGAAACTCTAGCTGTCCTTTCATCACCAGTTGAAAAGGCACTCGGTTTCCTCCACGTGTAGCTGGTGCTAATTAGCTCACCCTGGAGATTACCCAGAAGGCCACTAAACCCCTGGCCCTCCATCCTTCCACACCCCAACTGCTGGCCAAAGCTAAAAATAAAGGGGCTCGTTCTCCTTGATGAAAGTTAGAGAGGACTGCAATTACAGAAAGGGTGAAGAATCAAGCCTCCCCACTGTGCTTTCCTCGCTCTCAGCGAGAGCCACTGGAGATGACGCTTCCATACATTTCGTATTCACAAACACAGCAGTAACATTCAGATTACTGTGTTTATGAGACATATAATAATGGCCAAATTATTAAACTCAACCTTTGTGAGCCAACGCTACTATTGTAAATGATACTACCAGCATTGCACCAGATAAAATATAATGCATGTATCATTTTAAGATATTCAAAAAGACATCTGCTATTTTGAGTATTTTATAAATAAAATAATAATATATAAGTCTAAAGAAAATCGTTTTAGATAAATGAACTTGATGTCCTGTAAAAACAAGCTGTAGCTTTACACATTTTAATAACTTGTGATGTTGCACAGACGATCACATCAACACATGACTGTCCACATTTACATGCCAATGTGGGCTTATAAGCGTCATTTTTGGAAGAGTATATTCTATGGTTTAATTGAGACAAACATGCTCACACTGATGTTTGATTTGACATCAGCAATCACACCTGTGCTGTTTATTGTATGTTGTGAATTTTGACAGGAAAGCAGAGGGATAGAAAGGTGGAACAGGTTAATGCAAACCAGGCTCATTGGAAAAAACGTGCTTGTGGTGACATTACATTGCTTTTTGCATGTTTCATGACATGTTCAAAGACAAATGTCCAGTGAGTGGCACTAAACGTGCATTCAGTTTTATTCAAAACTATTTATTACACTGGTTGTTGTACATATTGTGGCAGCTTAGAAATGAAATGCTGTTGAGTGTCACTATAAGGTTATCGCTTGAAAAATTGTTTCAAAATAATGTAGCACCTACACTAAACCCTATTCTAAACCAAACCGATAGTGTTAGCATAAGGCAAACATGAGATAAAAACACAGCTGAAGCAATCATGCCATTTTAGCTTGCTTCTATAAGTCTTTGATTTGCTTTATCACTAGTTCTGTTACATGGGACTTGTACCTGAGCGCTCCACATCACGAGAGCATTGCTGTACCAGGTGAGCTACCAACAAGTTTACTACCTCTGAAAAGCCATATGGAGCTGGTTATCTGTCAAAATGTATTACTTTAATATGTAAAATGTCAAAATGTATTGCTTTACAAATCATGTTTGGTTTGCAAATCATCATTTTACTGGCACTAGTGGTCATTTCAGTTGAAAACCACAGTGAATTGTATTGTGTGGCGGCATATACTTAAAGATGTGACAGAATTTACATACAGTGCTTGTTATGTTTCCCCTTTAAGGATTTTTAGTTGCCTGTGGTGGGGGGTTTTCCCCTTTAAGGGTTTTTCGTTTTCCTAGTTCATTAAAGTGATAGCGATTTTCTGGGACACAGAATTACGAGTGAAGGTGCGTGTCCGTTGCCGTCAAAGGTGGCTGCAGTTAAGGATTTTCCATTGCCACATACAATTAAAGCTCTCCAAGAATTCCTGGGAATGGCTCATTTCTATCACAGATTTATTATTATTCTCCCTCTACAAGGCCCTTAAAAGCGATGCTCCTCATCACATACTCAGTTGGTCCGACGGGATGATTGGTGCTTTTGAAAGCACTAAACAGGCTCTAGCAGAGGCAGCCATGTTGGCGCATCCGCTTCCGGATGTTCCCATCGCTCTTACTACAGATGCTTCTGATTTCGCGGTTGGGGCAGTCCAGGAACAGTTGGTGCATGGGCATTGGCAGCCACATGCATTCTTTAGTCGCCAACTTTGTCCTTATGAACAGAAATACAGTGCGTTCGATCAGTAATTACTTGTCCTTTACCTTGCCATTCAACACTTTCGTTTTTTACTCAAAGGCCGGCAATTCACTGCTTTTGTTGATCACAAGCCACAGACTTTCGCTATGTCAAAGGTGTCAGAGCCATGGTCCGCCTGCCAACAGCAGCATCTCGCTTACATTTCTGAATTTACTACTGATATTCAGCATGTTGCAGGGATATCCAATGCAGTAGCACATTGTCTTTCATGAGCAAGTTCCAATGTGGTACACATGGAGGTGAATTACTTCAGTATGGCCGCGGACTTGAGTTCTGATCCGGAAGTCCAGTCCTTGAAGACAGGGGCCTTAATTTGGTTGATGTCATGTTTGATGAGGCCGGCGTTTCACTTCTTTGTGATGTTTTGTTGGGTCGTCCCCATCCCGTTGTACCCAGAACCTGGAGACGACACGTTTTTGACGTTGTTCACGGTTTGTCGCATCTGGGTCCAAAAGCTTCCCAATGGTTGATGGCTTCTAAATTTGTCTGCCGTGGCCTTAAAAAATATGTGAGAGCGTGGACCGTTTCTTGTATCACCTGTCAAAGAGCGAAAGTGCAGCATCATGTTAGGGCACCGTTGGTGAGTTTTGAGGTACCAGAACGTCGTTTCGATCATGTAAACATTGACCTTGTTGGTCCTCTTCCTCTGTCTTGGGGGTACGCTCACCTGCTCACAATGGTAGATCTGACTACTAGGTGGCTAGAAATTGTGCCCTTGGTGTCAACATCAACTGGGGGCATTGCACATGCTTTTATTAGTACCTGAATTGTCAGATTTGGCACCCCGTTAGACATCTCCTCAGACCACGTCTGAGCTTTGGGCGGTGGTTGCGCATAATCTGGGCATTAAGCTTCATCACACTACAGCTTATCATCCGCAAGCAAACGGCCTCTGTGAACGTTTTCGCCACTCCACGAAGTCTGCACTGAGGGCTGCCCTGAAGGATGACAACTGGTTTGACTGGCTTTCTTGGTTGTTGCTGGGACTTCGGACAGCCCTTAAGGAGGATTTACAAGCTTGTTCGGCAGAACTTGTCTATGGGCAGACACTTAGGGTGCCTGGCGACTTTGTTCCTGGAATCAATACTCCGTGGTCTGGATCACAACACAGTCCCACTCTGCGAAGCCATGCCTCCACTTTCGTTCCAGTGCCCACCTCTCAGAATGGACTTCACAAGGCTTGGGTTCCTAATGATCTGTCTTCTGCAAAATTTGGGACATTGAACCCACCGTACGATAGGCCATTCTGGATTCTAGAGTCCACGGATAAGACATTCGTAATTGATGTAGGTGGGAGGTCGGAATGTGTCTCAATTAACCGCCTTAAACCAGCTCACAGAGACCTGGATCAGCCAACTGAGGTGGCAGTGACACCTCGACACGGACGACCTACCTCTGTCAACCCGTCTGGCCAGTTTGTTGCTCAAGCTTTTTCTGGCAAAAAAAAAGCAGGCGGCATACACTTAAAAAGCATACACTTAAAAACGTGACAGAATTCACATACAGTGCTTGTTATGTTTGCCCTTTAAGGATGTTTAGTTGCCTGTGGTGTTTTTTTTTCTCCTTTAAGGGTTTTGCATGTGTTAGGTCATTAAAGCATTAGTGAGTTCACATCTTTTCATCCAATTTTGATGTTGTCTCGCACAAACACCTACAATATAAATATTTACATTTTACGAGTTTCGCAAAAAATATAGGTAGAGCCTATGTTGGGTTCATGAATCATGACATGACCCAGGGCAGACTCAAACCCAAATGAAGATAATGAGATTATTGTGGCAGACAAAAGTATTGAATAGAAGTGACTTTAGAATCCAATATATATGTGGCTTCATTTCCATCTCCTTGAACAAAAGCCTGTCATTGGCCTACAGCCCACTGCAATCCAATTAGCAATTGAGTTAGTGAAGTAGAGGCCATTCACACAGGAAGAGTTTTAGTATTGCATCTGCAATATTTGTTAATTGTCTATGCAAACAGAGATTTTTGTCTCTGACTACTAGGTGGCTAGAAATTGTGCCCTTGGTGTCAACATCAACTGGGGGCATTGCACATGCTTTTATTAGTACCTGAATTGTCAGATTTGGCACCCCGTTAGACATCTCCTCAGACCACGTCTGAGCTTTGGGCGGTGGTTGCGCATAATCTGGGCATTAAGCTTCATCACACTACAGCTTATCATCCGCAAGCAAACGGCCTCTGTGAACGTTTTCGCCACTCCACGAAGTCTGCACTGAGGGCTGCCCTGAAGGATGACAACTGGTTTGACTGGCTTTCTTGGTTGTTGCTGGGACTTCGGACAGCCCTTAAGGAGGATTTACAAGCTTGTTCGGCAGAACTTGTCTATGGGCAGACACTTAGGGTGCCTGGCGACTTTGTTCCTGGAATCAATACTCCGTGGTCTGGATCACAACACAGTCCCACTCTGCGAAGCCATGCCTCCACTTTCGTTCCAGTGCCCACCTCTCAGAATGGACTTCACAAGGCTTGGGTTCCTAATGATCTGTCTTCTGCAAAATTTGGGACATTGAACCCACCGTACGATAGGCCATTCTGGATTCTAGAGTCCACGGATAAGACATTCGTAATTGATGTAGGTGGGAGGTCGGAATGTGTCTCAATTAACCGCCTTAAACCAGCTCACAGAGACCTGGATCAGCCAACTGAGGTGGCAGTGACACCTCGACACGGACGACCTACCTCTGTCAACCCGTCTGGCCAGTTTGTTGCTCAAGCTTTTTCTGGCAAAAAAAAAGCAGGCGGCATACACTTAAAAAGCATACACTTAAAAACGTGACAGAATTCACATACAGTGCTTGTTATGTTTGCCCTTTAAGGATGTTTAGTTGCCTGTGGTGTTTTTTTTTCTCCTTTAAGGGTTTTGCATGTGTTAGGTCATTAAAGCATTAGTGAGTTCACATCTTTTCATCCAATTTTGATGTTGTCTCGCACAAACACCTACAATATAAATATTTACATTTTACGAGTTTCGCAAAAAATATAGGTAGAGCCTATGTTGGGTTCATGAATCATGACATGACCCAGGGCAGACTCAAACCCAAATGAAGATAATGAGATTATTGTGGCAGACAAAAGTATTGAATAGAAGTGACTTTAGAATCCAATATATATGTGGCTTCATTTCCATCTCCTTGAACAAAAGCCTGTCATTGGCCTACAGCCCACTGCAATCCAATTAGCAATTGAGTTAGTGAAGTAGAGGCCATTCACACAGGAAGAGTTTTAGTATTGCATCTGCAATATTTGTTAATTGTCTATGCAAACAGAGATTTTTGTCTGCTGTGTCATTGTCTTGTATTTTATAACCATAAGTAATTGCATAGCATTTTCTATTGTATTATTGTTTGTAAATAATTAATCACGCTAATTGACAGGCTTGTATCCTGATTTATATTAGGAAATGTTGATGCTGAGAATGATTGAGTAATCTGATAGCTTGTATCCTCAGTTCAGTCCTATTCCACATCCGAAGATCATTGACAAGCAAACATATACAGCATAAAATCTGAGCCAGCACACACATGCCCTGAATAATAAAGGATTTGTCCACATGAAGCACCTCAAAATCCAGCGCCGCCTCGTTTAAGCGTTCCAGCATCTCAACCTCAGCCCTCCTCCCGGATCTTGTCTTCATTCTGCTGAAGGGGTGTTGTCAGCCTTGATTGCCCACATCTCTTCACCTATTGAATCCCAAAACTCCTCTTCCCTCATTAGTTTCCAGAGCTTCCTCTGCCTTCCAATAGAGAAGCCCAGATTAATTCCCTGTGAACTGCCAAAACCAATCACAGTCAGTGGAGCGGGTGAGATAATACTTTCACTATCATTTTATCTCAGAGGGTGAAGGGATATTTGGGTGTAGTGCAGCAGAGGCGGGGAGTGCAGACGGAGACGTGGGCTCCTCTATGGGTTGTCATTAAGAACATGTTCTGAAAGAATAATTGGGATTTGGGCTCCATAACAAAAGACAGAACTGAAGAGTTTCACAGAAGCTACTAGAGTGCAAATGGTAAAAGTTGTTTGGGAAAATGTAGCCCAATTATAACGAAAAAGTTCCTTTGTGTATGACATCACATGATATAGTGCAAGGACGAGCTGTGTGCTGAGAACAACTATTACGACTTTTGAAGGAATGACAGGGCTTTTGGTTCCAGCCCTATATGATCCGCTCTTCAATAATCACTGGCTCTATCTCAGTTTCCGCTGAGGCCTCGGGGTGATTGTGAGATGTGCGTGCTTTAAATAGCCTCTCCTCTTTCATTATTCATCAAAATTATTGCCTGATTTGGGAAATGGATCATTAATGCCCTGCCTGATCGGGCGGGAGACAAGTGTCACTGTCTGCTAAACGGCTTCACTCTGCATTAAATTTTAAATCTTGCCACATACGATTGCTCTTTTTCTCGTTGCTGTAATTAGGATTATGGTAATGAACATTGTTTTAAAGTTGGCTTCCAGCTGATGCCTTTCTCCCCATAAAACTGGTGTGATCACAGATTGGCTGTGTCAGACAAGATTATAGGAGAGTTTTTTTGATGAGTTTTGTTTTTTAAGGTTTTCTTCATTTAGTGATGAAATAAGCCAGTTTTTTAAAGAAATACTGGAAGTAAATCATTTTCATGATGTTTGATTCAGTTCTTGAGCATATACAGTGAAAGTAGGCGAGTGTAGCCAAGTCAATAACTCTATCACTTATAAGCCGGTTCTTTATAATGAATCTGTCACATCTGCTGTAGATTTTGTTTGTTCATGTTTTTATGTCTTTAATTTTGTAATTGTCATAGTCATGGGGCAAGTTCAAGCTCAAACCGGTGTGCACCGGTTTGCTACGGTTTCCGGTTTGAACGACATGTTTCCTGGAAACGGTGTGCAACGGTGTGCAACGGGGTTTGAGATACGTTTTCTCTTGTTTGGTGGGTGTGTCAAACATGTCAGCCCAATCAGCAGCAACGTGTATGTAAACCACGCGGTATTAAAGAGACAGCTCACACAATGTAATTAACATAAAAATAAATTCACAAGAGCAAGTATATTGTTTGCACATGTTTATTTACATTAAAGGCAAAATAACTGAAATAATAAGAGCACAAGTATAGATCTGGAACTTCTTTAAGTCTGTCTAAATATCATTTAGTAATTGCAATGTCTTCTGGTCCATATCCTTTCCTTAGGAAGGTGTGCTAAATACTGATTAATGTAACATAAAAATACTATACATATTTATATATTTTGCTATTGTATTATGGAGTGACACGTTAATAAACTTTTCTATAC
>NW_015647488.1:940937-944947 GCF_001515625.1 Sinocyclocheilus rhinocerous
TTGAACGACATGTTTCCTGGAAATGGTGTGCAACGGGGTTTGAGATGCGTTTTCTCTTGTTTGGTGGGTGTGTCAAACATGTCAGCCCAATCAGCAGCAACATGTATATAAACCACGCGGTATTAAAGAGACAGCTCGCACAATGTAATTAACATCCAAATAAATTCACAAGAGCAAGTATATTGTTTGCACATGTTTATTTACATTAAAGGCAAAATAACTGAAATAATAAGGGCACAAGTATAGATCTGGAACTTCTTTAAGTCTGTCTAAATATCATTTAGTAATTGCAATGTCTTCTGGTCCATATCCTTTCCTTAGGAAGGTGTGCTAAATACTGATTAATGTAACATAAAAACACTATACATATTTATATATTTTGTTATTGCATTGTGGAGTGACACTTTCATAGACTTTTCTATACTGCTCTGATTATATAATGGTAAATATTACAATATAGCACAACAACAGTGATCAGCAATAATGATAAGCCTAATACTCACAATAAAAATAATAAGGTCATATAGATCATAACACTGTCTTGGAGGTAAGAAGTGGATTATCCTTCACCTGAAATGTTTGTCTTTTCATCCTGAAATGCGAGGCAAATGTTGGATCACAATAATTAGGAATCACAGTTTCCACAAATCCCTTCATTTGATTGGGATGTTCTCTTTTATTCTGGACGGCAAGGGCAATGACTGTACCATCGAGCGTATTTTGCAGTATTAAACACGTATTTATATCAATTTCATCAGGCTCCGAAAATTCTTCAAAAAAAACACAAAGAATGGCCTTCTCAGCTGCCATAGTTGCAACTCTTGTGTACAGGGTGTTCAACGCACCACCGTTTCCATTTAAAAAACGTTTTGCACTGTTTTTGTCGGGGCTGAACGCAGCCCTGGTTCCTGTCTTGTGCCATGTGACTCCCTTTGCCCCTCATGTGATCTATATTCATGTGCTCCTTTGTTCATGTATCATGTTTTCATTGGTTCATTGTCTTGTCAGGTGGTTCTCAGTTCTGACCTGTCATTGGTACATCATCTTGATTAATCTCAGGTGTATCTTGCTAGTCATTAGTCCTTGTGTATATATAGGGCAAATTCCAAACAGCATTTTTGCACCCTTGAAGGGTACCTGGGGTGTTCCAAACAAAAGTGGTTACATTAATCCCTTCACGAATGGCCCTACCACAAGTCCGTTAGCGAAGGATACGTGCGATGGTCACTTCAATTATGTAATTTTATCGTTTATTGTCATGTGATCCTGGGTGGTGAGAACCTTGTGAATCCTTTTAAAGCTAGATATGGCTGGAGAGTTTGAGTTAATGTGTAAACAGAATACTTCAAGTTGGTTTGTTTTGTTGTGGTATATTAAACACATTTTTCGTCATGCATTTCATTATGTAGTTTAAATAAGTTTCATGGGTAAGAAATGTGTTTAATCGATATGTTAAGCAAATGTGACTAGGCCTATACCTGCAGGTTTCAAAGAAGAGATGGCACATTTTATTTAATTAAGAGCAGAGAGGGAGAAAACACTCATATAAAGCATATGTTAAAAACTTCATTATGAAATATATTTACAACATTTTAACAGCAAAATTAAGCTATTCATGTTGTCACTGCCTAGTGTTGTCATGGTAACATTCCAGGTGAAGATAATGAGGAAATTATTGCTTCCTTCAAGTGCTTTCCAAATGGTGGGTTTGTCAAGTTTGTAATATAGTCAAGTTGTCATATCTCAAGTCATGTTCTAATATTCATGTTTACCGTTTTTTAATAAAACTGCACATGGGTTCTACCTTAGGCTCACCATCAGTGGAATTCATCAGTCAAAAACTCTTAAACTGCTCTAACTACTCACTCGTTCACTGAATTGCTTGACATTTTAGTATTATTTACAGTATATAATATTATAGTCTTTATTAATATTTTGAATTAGCTTTTTTACATCCACAGTTTGTAGTTTAATGTTTAGTCATTTTGTTTATCATTTTAGTAGCTGATGTTTTTATTTATAAATGTATTTATATTAAAATTTATTTTTAAATTAAAATTATTTTTAGTTGGTTGTCAATGCAACATTTCTAATTCTTTTAAATTTAGTTTACATTGTTTATCTAATATTTATTTATCTAATTTTTATATAATATATTTCTAGTTACATTTTTATCTAATATTTATTGTTATGGAATATTTCTATTTGTACTTAATTTGAATGCTTTTTAATGATAATAACCCTGCTTGCAATAGCCTGAGAACTGCATTTGTGACTGGTTGTTTATATGGAAATGTGCAGGTGAAGATTTATAACAGAGTTTTGTAATTTAACTGTAAATAAATAAATATAGAAATAATTTTACATTAAAAATAGTCATCAAAAGTAGTAACGGAATTGTTAACGAACCAGAATTGCTAAATGTAATCTGAATAAAAAGCTACTATTCTCATCTCTAGGTGACACAGAGCATCTGTGTGTGGAATACATAATGCTTACTGAAGATGAAACAAAGAAGAAACAAGAAAAGTAGCTCTTTTCTGTCGGCCAGGCATCTGTCCACTAAATCCAGATGGGAGGATGGCGATTGTAAGGGCTTTCTTGGTGAAGGTTGCATGAAGAGATTGAGAAAAATGCAACTATATAATTCTCACCACCTTGGATTAGAAAGAAACAACCAGGTGGGGAAAACATAATAATGTGCCAAAAACAATTTAATGGATGGAGGTTATTACTAATAAAGCATTTTAACTCTGGAGAGAGACTCGGGCATAAATAATAAAAGGGCATGTTGATGATGGGAATGGGGAGAACGAGCTACTGGAGTCATTTATTTTCATCATGGAGGTATCTGCTGCAAAGAAAAGGTGGTAGATTTAATTTAGGTCTTTTGTTTTGTGCTTGTCATTGAACTCTGGGGGGAATTGCTGTGCACTCCAACTTTGATGCACTCTGAGCAAAGAGAAATGAACTATCTGATTTATTACTTGTGAGGCATGGAGGAGGGGTGGAGAGCGGAGAAGGAGAGGCAAATATGATGAAATTTAATTAATGCTCTTATCACGTTTGTTTCACCTGCTGTGTTGGTGCTGGTGTGGCTATGAGATGTGACATTACCTCCCATGAATCACAGGAACTGCTGAAAAAAAAAAGAATGCTCCCAATTCTGACTGTCACCACAGCGAGTGGAGAAGTACCTCAATTACTGTCATTCAGCCGTATAGTGGCATTCGCCGAATCGTGGCCTTTGACTTTCAGCCTGCTTGATCAAGGTGAACATTAACAAGTGGAGAAATAAACATTGTCAACAGCCAATACACTCCATGTCAATACGTTTTCTGTATACAACATCTGCAGCAGGGGTTCATGCTTCTGCTGTAGCTGGTGTCAGATGCTGAAATGACTATGACAACTCTGAATGAAATAAATCTCCAGCTCCAGTCAATGTCATGCTGTGTGTTTGACAGGAGAAAAACATGATTTCAGCTTGTGGCGCAAAAGTTTCTGCAATGTTTTCCCACAATCAGATATATTTCCATAAATTACCAATGTGCCAATGTTTGCAGCATATTTTATTTTAAAGGTGACGTGTGTCATTTTTTATGTTATATTTTATGTGATTTAAAAAAAATATATATATATAAAATAGCTAAAAAAAAGAGCAAAGAATACAAAGTTCTGTCATGAAACTCGATGCGCAGGGCAATAGGTTCTCAATCTGATATAATCACTTCATTTTTCACATGCTGCAGCTGATTGGTTACTTTTACATCACCAGCCAATGAGCCAGTGCTTGCTGTAGCAGTTGCAGCGTGCTTCAGAAACCCTCCACCTTCCCCAACTCCACCTGTGTAGATCTGCTACGGGGTGATTCATGTATGCTATATTTGGGTTATTCATATGTGTTATATATGCAGCAGCAGTATTTCTTACATGCTTTCAGCAGCATGTTGTGGATGTATTGGCAGTAGCAAGTCTCGGTACTTGCTCTGCTGCAGCAGCAGCAGCAG
>NW_015647488.1:945110-983473 GCF_001515625.1 Sinocyclocheilus rhinocerous
CTGTGTAGATCTGCTACGGGTTTTTTTTTTTTTTTTCTGAAATATTATGATTTATTTATTTAATTGATTGATGTATCAACCCTTGGAAATATTACAAACTTGACTGAGTGAATGATTATTATGGGTTTTTCAACATATTTCACTGTCAGGCAAAAATGTGCAGAAAAATCTACTATTAAAAATTCTCACTGCATCAGCCCTTAATAGGATCACTTTGTAACTTACCTATACGCCTAAAAGGTGCATATTAGTACCTTAGAGTAGTAATATGTACCTTTAACGTACTACAATGAACCTTTTAGGGGTAAATAAGGAACAAATATGTCCTTTTGAGAATACTGCCCAGTGACAAGCTGTTTTGCACTTTTTTTCCCAAAAAAATTATACCAAATAAATGTAATAATATAATTGTTGCCACTATGTATAAAAATTTCCAATGAGGAAACGCATTAGTGTAATTGCATTGTAGTTGAGTTGTTATATGGCAACGCAGCAATTGTTCCATTGTGCTACATTGTTTGTTGTCATATGGCAATGTTCATATTTTCTCAATTTTCTGCAAAATTATGTTAGATAAAGTGGAATAGATTACAACAACATCTAATTACCCTTTCAAAGATTTAATTTTGTGTCTTTTTTTAAAGCTTACTTCAGTCCCCAGTGGAAAAACAGTGACCAGACCATTTCTCCTCATGTGTTCTATGGAAGAAAATCAAATTCAAAACGACATGAGGATGAGCAAATGATGACAGATATTTCATTTTTAGTCTTTAAACATCATCTTCTCTCTCTTTCTTTGTGCAGAGAACTGCAAATATGTGCTCCAAACAACACGTGGCTCAGAATTTCAAAACCCTAACTTTCTAGGAGGCATATCTGCAGCTGCAAGCCGCTGACAAACTCCATCTTGTACATCTGAGCCTGCAGAGAAGGCTGAGAGCGGTGATAGAATATTGATGCTCCTCTGGCATGGGCCTCATTCAAACCAAATAGCTTTATGTAATTGTGACTGATACCATTTCACCTCGTGTATCTGCATTGAGTTGACATTCCCAACTTTGCTTGGCGCTCTGTGCATTTTTAATGCCAAAATATGACAGCATAAGAACAAATGCTGGTCTAAACCTCCAGCTGGAAGGTTGTATATTGTCTTATCTGTCCTCAGGAGCCTCTAAGTCATTAGTCTAAGGTTCGACCGGAACGAGTCAGGCAGTTTGTCGCAGTTAATGATGCTATTATGACCAGTTGGCATACAGACACTATTAACCTTTTATGTTTTTTTCTCACTTTTTTAATTGTCACTTTTCCCCCTCCGGTTACCATGGTGACCGTGGAAGGGGAAATGTGAACTCTACAAGTGTGTTGTGTGTTGGCTGTTCCAAGACCGATCTACAAAAATCAGTCACCCAGAGGGGAATGCGCTGACCTTTGGAAAGGGAGGGTTTAAACAGGGCAGCATTTACATAACCCTCACTCCAAGACTCATAGCAGGGCTCTCAGAAAAAGTGTAGCCCAGTTTGCGCTTTATCTGACCTTGAGACTACTCCTCATTATTTCCCGTGGCTGTAATTCAAGCCATTTATAGCATTTAGCACTCATTTGAATATCTTTGGTGGTTTATGAACTCTTTAGACTTGTGTGCCCTCGTCTCACTTGATCCCACTTAGATGCAGGTTTTACTCCTGGTAACTTCCTGGAATTCTGTGGAGAGTCGTGTTAAGCAGATGCTTATCGGTTCTTTTGGGTATTTATTGCCTTTGTTTGAGATCATTTAAGCATCAAGGTTAAACTGCACCACATTTCTATTATCTGCCATTCTGACTATGATTAACCACAGCATGATGGGATCAGAAGTACAGTGTGTTGTTTATACCTAATCTGACCAGACGTTTACACAAAGTGTGGCTCGGTGGTCTGTAATGTAATTGACATTACAACTTCATGTGTTTGCTTTTGTCTGCGTTCTGGCTGTGCAAGCAGCTTGTCAGGTTAGTTAGCTAACAAAAATGTAATTTCAACCACATGCAGAAAAAGATTAACATTAACATGTGAAAATGTAAGTGAGGTGTTTTGCTGTCACTGTAAATGTATTTTCCATAAGCTACAGAACTAAAACGGAAACTCAGCAAACTCAGCTGATAGCTACACACTGATAGAGTGATATAAAGTGAAGTCAGAGATGTAATGCTGCTTCAATGGTTTTCTGAGAGGTTTAGTGAAGCATGCTTTGCAGGGTACAGTTTTTCCTTTTTTTTTTATAACATGCTAAAAGGCCAAAGTGGGTCTTCAAATATGGCTAAAATTTGACCGTAAAGAACACATGATGAACAAGGTTAATAAATTAAAACATGCTTGTGATGGAGTTATATGTATATATTCTTGACGATGTCACAAATTATAGTTCTAATATGGCTCAAATTAAACCCACAAAGACCAGAAATTGAACATTGTTTATTAAAAAAATTTCTTTATTGGAGTTATTTATAAATACACTAATGTTCAAAAGTCAGTAAGATTTTTTTTGTTTTTGAAAGAGTCTCTTATGCTAACAAAGGCTGCATTTATTTGATCCAAAATACAGTAAAAACAGTAACAGTCTGAAATATTATTACAATTTACAATAACTATTTTCTGTTTTAAAATGTAATTTATTCCTGTGATGGTAAAGCTTAATTTTCAGCATCATTACTCCAGGCTTCAGTGTGACGTGATCCTTCAGAAATCATTCTATAAGCAGATTTGCTTGTTGTTGTTGTTGTTGTTGAATAACAGTTCTGCTTCTTAATATTTTTTTGTGGAAACTCTGATACATTTCTTCAGGATTTGTTAATTTCTTTCAAAAAAATAAATAAAAAGGTGCTCATCCCAAACTTTTGAACGGTAGTGTATAAATGGCAAACCATTTATATTTATGCATTTGTCACAAATTCCAATTCTAATACCAAAAACGATGAGGTATTTGTAATGTATTTTGACATTCTTTATTCTTTAATATCAGGGATGACCTAACCTTAGGCAAGAGGGTTAAACCAAAAATATCATACAAATATGATATGCACCAACTACACTGTAAGACATTTCACTAATTTTGACAGAAAACAACATCTTTTGGCATTATTTATATCATTATTTTAGTCAAGCATGGATGGCACTTCTGATGAAACTGAATGGGATACACTTCACCGCTTCATGTCCTAGTGTGAAACTTTAAAAAGTCACTCTACTTATAGGTGAGTTTGTTGTCACTCGGTCATAAAGTGTAACTACACCTGGTGTGCTCAACGGCCATCTATTCTTATTAGAGGAGTCTGATTCAGACAACAATAACGGCTGGGTAACAACCACCATTACTAGACGAGCACAACCATCTTTCTTCATCAGCCATGGCTAACAAGAGAACGCAAACAATAACTGTGAACCACATTCCCCCTCAGGTATATTTGAGACCTCAAACATAATAAGACGAACCAGAGTCAAGCGCTGTTAAAGTCTGTCTTTGTCAGTTCTACAGTGGTGTTAGAGATGATGGCTGTCCTCCACTAATGCTTTATAAAAGTCTCTCTTGGAAAAGTAGAGTTTTCTCAATGAACAACTAAACATAAACCAACACTAAGAAATATTTTAAGGTTTTGCACAGCAGCCACTACACATTTACGTAAAATGTGCTATTTTTACAGGAAATATCAAATCAAATGACACAAATGGTGGAATTCTATCTATAAGAATTCTGTCTAGACATGTAAATGGGCGATTTCTGCCACTTTACACACAGTTTCTGTGCAGCTTACAATGGCACACTTAAATCACATACAGAGGGAGAGAGAATGGATAGAGCATGAGCATCCTAGATAATATTGGCTCAGCTTCGCAAAGCTTGTATTTTATGTTTTATATATGTTGTGTGTACTGCACTCTCAGACCTATTTCTGCAATTATAAAATCTTAAGAGACAAAGTTTTCCCCTGGAAATGAAGAGGAAACTGTGACCTCTGTATGCTTGGTAATAGTATGTGGGTAGGAAAATATAAATATTCACTGAAATATTCGTTAGTACATTTTTGACATGTTTGACCAAACACATTTTTGTATCTGAAAGTCCAAAATACAGTTAAGATGTTATTCTTGTCAGAAGACTTAATAATCGCAAATACTCATTGCCCTCAGAGTTTTTAAACTTTAGAATGGTTAACATGAGTAAGTAGCTCTGGCTAATAAAAACACAGCTACATGACGTTGTACAATCACTGTGCTTTTTCCTCTTTACATTTATCCCTTCGGGTAAGACCCTCTTGCCAGTGAGTGAGCTGTCACACTGTATATGGTAGTATTCATTTAATTAGATCCACCAGTGGGCACAATTAAATCTTTCTCTGAGCACACATGGGAGAAGGAATCTTTTTCTTCAACGCTACAGGCACAATATGCAGATTTTACAACTTATTTGATTAATATCGCAAAAATTCGTCATTGCTAGACAGCTTGTTGAAGCTTGTTTATGAATTCTGCTTAGGGAATTGTGGTTGATGTACAGTGGGTTCCAAAAGTCTGTATTTAGCATTTTTCTAATTAATCTAATTAGAAACATTTTCATTATAAAATATAGTGTGCAAGGAATAATGACCAACTCACTCGCTTATTACAAGGCTAATCACCAACTAAAAGTATGTGGATATGAAATATTAATTTGAGTTAATTTTGTAATCTTACCAGGTCCTTGTGTAGTGTTCATTGCTTCCTAATCACTGACATTGAGCACTGAATATTAATCAGTTGAACTCAGTTCACTTCACTTGACTTTTAAATTTGTATTTATTAAATACAAAATATGAATACAACAACATGTGTTGAAAGCACCATGCAACATCATCAAACACAGACAACACATGAGTTGTATTAGAGGAGTTGAAGTTAACGTAAATATAATATGAATTGCCATACTGATATTGAATTACCATATTTTTATATATCTCTCTCTCTCTGTGTGTGTGTGTGTGTGTGTCTACTGAGTGATAAATGTTTGTTGCAATGTTTATTCTGAAAAAAACGACATAATTTGGTTATATTAGATGTGGCTTTTTATCGTATTTAAACCATAATTATGATAGTTCCTCTGGCACTTCTTATACACTTTATACTCGTAAACAACTGTGTACAATCCACATCTGGTATTAATTAAAACGAATCCTCCAAACCTTTTTACTTTTTATTCAAACTTATTTAAGTGCTGGAGTGATGAGCAGTGACTGTATTTTTTATTTTTTTTCTTCTTAAAAAAATTTAATCCTAAAACTTTCTGGGAGAAATTTGATTTAATGTTTCTGTTTATTTCAAGATTTAAGAGAAAATAATCCAAATCAAAAACTGGAACATTTAACGAAAAAGGTTTTTTGCAGAGATAATGCAAAAACCTGTCACCAACAAAGAAAGACAGTTAGAGAATCGTTAGCACTTTTAAGTCATCTCACTGTATGGCAGTCTGAGGATAGAGAAAACCAATATTGTCCATAATTGTGTGCTGATTGTGTTCTGAGACTGCAGTAATGAAGGCCTCAGCCGCTGCGGCGGCAACAGGCTGTCTGAGAAGACAGAAAGAGCACAAAGAGATTAAATTCTATGGAGAGTTTTTTGTCTGGCAGATTGGTTCTTATCACCCAGCTCTGCTCTAATGTTACGAGGAGAGAATCTAAGAAAGACAGGGAGTGGAGGAGCTGGAAAAAAAAGAAGAAAAGAGGCATTAAGAGGGGATATTTAAGGATATTATTAATCCATTTATCCGTGTTTGACATTTGTCGATGTATCTCCTCAGATTGCTTTATTCCGGATGTGAAATGCTATTAATAAAAGCAGACCGCCTCTTCAGAGATGCTCTGCTGCTGTCATCAAGTTTAATGTTCCCTGTAGCGTGAAGGTCTCGTGTTTTTTCACCACATGTACTTTCATCTATGTAATCTGCTACAGTGCAGATCATGGAGAATGGATATTTTTATAAATCCTTAATTAATGAGCTTTCTGTCACCTGTCTCTACCCAGCTTATCGAGCACATTTGGACAGAATAATACATTCCTGCACATTGCTTAGGAAAAAGAGGGAAAAATTTGCTACTTTCAAAGGCAGGTCAAACCGCTTACACGAAACCTGAAATGATAATGAAAATCATTTAAGTTGCTTCAAACCTGACTTGGCTTTCTTTTTTTTTTCTTTTGAAAACAGGAGGATTTTGAAGAAATGTGCTGGTCACTCTTTTCCATGCAGTTAAAAGGGCTGGCCAAGGATCTTAATACAAAACCCAGTTTTTTGTGTAGTAAAAGAAAAAAAAAAGCATTATTTGTGGATGATTTTGGCAATCAAAAACTGAGGTGCATAAGCTCAGTAGTACCTCTCAGGTCAACACCATGAGGGTTAAGAGTCTAAAAGGATGCAAAAGTATCATAAAAGTTTGACTAAAATGACTTGGTGTGAGGAACAAACACAATTTAATGTGTAAGTTCAAGAGAAAAGAAGCTATGTCCAGTTCATGAATAAATCGATCATGAATCAGTTGAGTCACTTCACAAAAACGGTTTTAATGATTAAATTACAAATCAGACCGATTTGGGCGGTCCGATTATATGTTGTATTAACTGCTTTTATGAGACTTTTACAGTGCTTTTGCATCCTTTTTAAGCTTAAAGGGATACTTCACCAAAAAAATAAAACTCCGTCATTATTTACATACATTCATGTTCCGAACCTGTACAGCTTTCTTTCTTTCTTCACAAAATAAAATATTTTGAAATATATCTCCATAAAATGAAAGTCAGCCGCAATATTCTTGCAAATATCTTTACATTTTTTGTAAACTATTCCTTTTAGATTTGCTTAGTGAGCCAGTTGAAGGAAGGAACGACATCAAACTGATAACACATTTGAAAGCAATTCATCATTGCCTTGAACCCCCGGCCCGCTTTTACATGATCATGAAAATGACCTTATGAAACAGCATTCCCCCATGTGCTCTTGGCTAGCACAAACAGATTTAAGAAGGAAGCTGTCCAGCACATCTCACAGGCTTTCAGATTGATCGCTCCCACCTTTCCAATCGGATGGTGCATGTCGGGCAGTGGAGGGAATGTTTGAAACAGATGAACTCAGAAAGCAATCAGCGCACTGTCACCACTTTGTCAGGTAGACCGGTGAGCCGATTGCCTATAGAAGTAACCCACCTTTCTGCACAAAACACAGAAAAGTGGACCAGCTCTAATTGCAATCTGCCAGGCCATCAGGAAAATACATTTCAGATGCAATTGGGATATATTACGGCTGTTAAAATTTTTTATTTAAAAATGTATTTGCTTGATGATTTTTTTTTTTTTTTTTTTTGTTCATCTCATAAAAGGGAGTTTGAGTATTGATTGCAATACTTGACTTTTGAGCTTTTGTTTGGCAATGGGGAAATTTCTTCTGTCCTTTGTTTCTGGATGTTCTTTTGAATCCCTTCAGTGTTTAAAAAAGCTAATAACATTGGTCTGTTTTGTCTTTCATTATTAATGTAGCCTGGTTACTCTGGGATGCATAGAAGGTGGAAACTCTCTAATCTTTATGGTGCCAAGCATCAGGCCTGCTCTCCTCACATTAATAAATATGATAGCAAGGTGGTAATATACGTGTGCTGTGCTCAAGGGGTGCTATATTTATATTGTGTATACGGTGTCCCTGAGGGCTAGAAAAGTTGCTATGAACAGCGGCTTAGATTGCATTTTTTTTTTTTTTTTTTTCTACTCTTATTTAAATGTTTTTTTTTTTTTTTTTTTTGTGTATAAAGGTTTATTTACTGGTGTCTGCTTTATGAAGGAATTGACAGAAAGAAAAAAAAAGTTTTTAAAAGCTGAAGTGGGTCATCTCTGCACCCGCTTCAGTCATCAAAAGAATTGCAAAAAATAATGACTTGTCTTCAAACAGGTTCTGTAGGTCAAGCAGAGTCATCCTATATTGATGCAACCAGTTGCTACATTGCTTGGAAACTGTAAACAGCCTATAATTAGGCTAATGAACTATATTATTGTGCAGAAAAATTGCTTGTTTCCAGTATTATCATTAATAAAAATATACTGCACATTGGTGTCTTTTGCCACACATACTGATTTGTTGACCTATCTCAGTTTTTTTTCTGACGACCAGCTTACATCTTCTTTTAATATTCAATATCTTGCATTTACACATCGCTTTAACCTGCAGACTAAAAAACAACCTGACAACAGTGTAAAAGTAGCCCAATAATTTGCAAATTTGCATATATGTGTATTCTAAATAGGTTAAACTTGTATTTAAACCATTTTAAGGCATAAAGAAATGATTTAAATATATCATTTTTATTTCCACTTCACTAAAAATAAATAATAATATAATAAAGTAGTGTATTTTGTTGTTATGTTTTGCTCAGTGAATTAATTCTCATTATGTTTTTCATTTCACTAAATATTAATTGATTTTGTTACGCAGCATATTCTCTTAAATAGAGGGTGTTTTGAACTTTTGCTTGTCAATTAAAGTAAATCAGAAAAACAATGTGTTTATGCATATGCCTGGGGAGAAGCCATAAGCTCAATAAGCTAAATAATTCATAGTGGTTATAGTTGTGCTTACTCATAAACAAGTTGACATAAGAAACAAAGAATGTTCAAATAATAATATGTCTTAAATGTACAAACGCTTACATTTTACAGAAATAAAAAAGCTTTACGTCTCCTCACAAAGCATTGTCACAATATTATATATTACACAACTCATGTCTGTGTGCAATCTGTGTTCTTTCACTCACTAAAAGAAGGGTGATCTTTTAGCACAAGTTTATTTTGTAGCAGCACTTACCCATGTTAAAAACTCTGTAACAAATGGCCTCGAGCTTATTGCTTTATTTTCTCTGATGGTGAAGAGTGGAAAGAGTGTCTGATTGATTTAGCCTGCCGAATGGAAGTGTTTGCAGAAGTAAACATGTCTGACCTCTGATAGAGTGTTTGTCTGCTCATTATTTTATTTTGAAACTTTGCCATAGGCCTCTTGAGGCTTGCTTGTTGGGTTATTGTTGCTCGATGTTCCAACACTAACATATCACAATGGCCACAATAACCATCATCACCTTTTTTTTTTTCAAGTGCTGTGGAAAACATTTTCTATATAGTCTGTATAATTTGAGCAAACAGACCAGAGTATAACATCAAATCATCACAATAGATTGCAAATTTGCATATTTTATGCTGATTGTAATTAGTCAATGACTATGCTGAAATCAAATTATATTTCTAAACAACTGAAGTAGTCCCCACTTGACCAGACTTTGTACAGTTTTTAATTAATCTGTTGAATAGGCTCTATGCAGCAGTGATTTCTTTGCAGCCTGGCCTGAATGATTAACCATGATGAATTGCGCTGTGAACCCGTCTGCTCATTTCAGCTCTTGTGAATGATGAGAGACAGTAAAAGTGGCAGCGACATTTAATTACACAGGGAAACGTCACTGATGTCCGTACTTCATCAAAACATCTCTGAAAACACATCACCTCCCCCTCTATTATGACTGCAAGTCACAAAACTAACAAATACTGAAGGTCATTGTCAAATAAAACATTTGGCTGACAGAAAACTGTGATTTGCTCTTTCTCATTTTGATTTAACATATATTTCATAACGGTTGTTCCTCTTTATTAGAGCTCCATATGTGACTGAATGTTGAAGAAAGGCTCTTTTTTGCTGTTTTGTGAAACCGCATTGCCCCGTGATTCTCATACATGAGACTGAACAATGCAGTCAATCATTTTTTGCCACTGTTTTTGTGTATTCTTAAGGAAAATGCTAATGTAAGTGCTCTCTCCCCCAAGGCTGTGCTGCCGTCATGTGAATGGCCCTATTAGACATTATTTTCTAACATTTGCTGCTGAAAATGGAATGAAGTTGGTAAACAAACTTTTTCTCTGACCTTCTGTAACAATCAGCTTCCCAGGCTTCTGACATTGTCATAAACTGTCAATTAAAAGGGAAAGTTCCACTATAAATGAAAGTCCTGTCTGTATTTATTCAGCCTCATGTTGTGATAAACTCATATTCTGTTATTTTTTTCCCCATGAAACCCAAAAGGAGAACAATAAAAGAGAATAAAATCTGTTAAGCTACACTGTAGACTTGCATCGTATTTCAAGTTTTCTGAGATCATATGATAACTTTTCTCACCAATAGACCTTAGTCAGAGTAGTGTCATATGTATTGTTTAACAGGAATGAAAATGAGACTGTGAATAGAAGTACAATGTGTTCAGTGGATTGTACTGTTTAACAAACTGACAAATCTTCAGCTGACAAAAAAAAAAAAAAACTTCCAGCAGACAGAAACTCCATGAAAGCTGTGAGTTTTGAAAATAATGTGACCTAATACCTTCATAGAGTACATACCATTGTGAAGACTGTCTATCCCTCAAGGCAAACTGTGATTTGCTCTTTCTCATTTTGAATACATGATTTAACATTTATTTCACTGCAGTTGTCCCTCTTTATTAGAACTCCATGTGACTGAATGTTGAAGAAAGACTCTTTTTTTGCTGTTTTGTGAAAGCGCATTCCCCCGTGATTCTCATACAAGAGAATGGACAATGTAGTCAATCATTTTTTCTGGCACTGTTTTTATGTATTCTTAAAGGGGTCATATGATGCTGCTAAAAAGAACATTATTTTGTGTATTTGGTGTAATGAAATGTGTTTATGCGGTTTAAAGTAAAAAAAAAACATTATTTTCCACATACTGTACATTATTGTTTCTCCTCTATGCCCCGCCTTTTTGAAACGCGTCGATTTTTACAAAACCGCATCATATGACCCCTTTAAGGAAAATGCCCCCCCCCCCCAAAAAGTTTCTAACTTTTTGCTGCTGAAAATGGAATGAAGTTGGTAAACAAACTTTTTCTCTGACCTTCTGTAACAATCAGCTTCCCAGGCTTCTGACATTGTCATAAACTGTCAATTAAAAGGGAAAGTTCCACTATAAATGAAAGTCCTGTCTGTATTTATTCAGCCTCATGTTGTGATAAACTCATATTCTGTTATTTTTTTCCCCATGAAACCCAAAAGGAGAACAATAAAAGAGAATAAAATCTGTTAAGCTACACTGTAGACTTGCATCGTATTTCAAGTTTTCTGAGATCATATGATAACTTTTCTCACCAATAGACCTTAGTCAGAGTAGTGTCATATGTATTGTTTAACAGGAATGAAAATGAGACTGTGAATAGAAGTACAATGTGTTCAGTGGATTGTACTGTTTAACAAACTGACAAATCTTCAGCTGACAAAAAAAAAAAAAAACTTCCAGCAGACAGAAACTCCATGAAAGCTGTGAGTTTTGAAAATAATGTGACCTAATACCTTCATAGAGTACATACCATTGTGAAGACTGTCTATCCCTCAAGGCCTCGTTTTCATCTGTGTAAAAATCGATATGGGGTCTGTAGAAAAACTGCATGATGCGTTTGTTTTTTTGTTTGTTTTTTTACAACTTTCCATAGAGCTTAAACTGTCCTTGTATGGAAAAGAGCTGCATACAAATTAAATATTCTTTATTTTCAAGAATCTCAGTTGTTAACTTACAATATTGTGTCTAAAATGGAAATTGAACAGCATTCATATTTTATTAAACTCGCAACTGTGCAGAAACCACAGCACTCTTGCTCATGTGATATTGCATAGTATATGGTTTTGGAATGACAAGAGGGTCAATAAATAATGACCACATTAATTGTTGGTGAATTATGCCGTTAACCCTGTGGAGTGTTTTCACATTTGTTTATATGTGTGCATATGTTTGTATAATGGCATGTGAGTGTATTGTATCTGTTCATGTTTTGACTATTGATGTTATGTATTAGAGCAGTTTTCAAAGAGGAGTTTTCAAACCGGTGTCTGCAAGCGAGTGCTAGGGTGTCTGTGGAAATGTTTACCAAAAACAAAACTGTGTAAAAACTGTGATCATATTTGGGGGTCCATGGCATCTAAAAGACTGAAAACCTTGTACTAGCAGCCCTGTACTTCTAGGAGGTCTTCATATGCAGAGACCAGCAGTTTTGTTAAATAACTGCCTTCCTGTAAGGCGGAAAATGTAAATGCAATCAGTTGAAAGATGGACATTTTGCTTTTAGTTAACAAAAGTATCCTGAATCACAAATACGTGACCCTGTCAGAGCATTCTTTGTCTTTAGTTTTAATGGCTTTACAGTCCCTTTATTGTCAATGGAACAAACATATGTAAACTCTGAAAAGATTGCAGTGCAATTCACCTCCATAAAATTTTTCAGCAAAATAATTATGAATGGTTTCTAGTTCACTCCTTGGAGGATGAATTCACTCTAAAAAATGCTGTGTTGTTTCAACCCAACCTTGGGCCAAACGTGGACTAACGCAACTGTTGGGTTAAATTTTTCAATAAAATTTTTAACCCAAAATTTGAAACAACCCAGCATTTTTTAAAGTGCCGGTGCATAAAGTGGCAGAATAAGTGCAGACGTGATGAAAACCACGGTATGGTTTGATCAAAGTTAGATGAGAGAGATAAATGAGGCAGCACTGAGCCCAGGCCTCTGAAAACTCCCCCAAGAAAATCTTGTCTTTTTGGCCTCTTTCCACAATGCTGAATGTGCAGCCATTCTACAGAAATCTATTGAACACATGTGAAAGTGAAGCTTGGCTGTCAAAGGTTTGCATGTCTAAATATATCTCTGCAGATTAATCTGGCACCGGGTTTCTTCCCTTCCCCTGCTCTCTGGAACGCTTGGCTGTGTGAACGGTGTTTGAGTGAGTGACTTATCAAGAGAAACAGGTATATTTCTGTCTCTACAGTGACAGGTCTGATTGAAAGAGAAAAAGAGCAGAGATTGGTGACCCTCACCTTTACCTTGTGCTGAATGAAATTGCTAGTCGTGTTATTGCTTCGTAAGCATAACGCAAAAGGACCCACTGGGGTTTCCTGGTGTTTGCACAGTTAATTGGGTTTTATGTTATGGTGGTTTAGCACTGCTCTGCTTTGCTCTTTTTGCATGGTTTTACAGGGATACGATCTGCAAGCATGTTTTTATCATTATAACTCTTTCTTACCTAAGTTCTGCTTGTTTTCCTCAAAAACCTTAATTTATTTGTTAATGAAGAAAGAAAGACATGAACGTATTGGATGACATGCACGGGGGTGAGTAAATTATCAGGAAATTTTTATTCTGGAAGTGAATTAATCCTTTAACTTTTCTGCAAGAATATTGCACTTTCCATCTTACAATTTCACATCCATAAATAATTTTTTATTCCACCTTTGTTTCAGAAATGAATTATGGGACAGGCACCCCACACATCTACAGAATCATCCCAGCATGCACAAATGCACTGAGAGGAAAACTCTAACACTAATTCAGTCGAATGTGTCCTTTGTGGGAGCTGTGGTGAAAGTGTGATTTATTTATTCCCTCTGAAGATGATTTCTCCTCTTCCCTCTCCCTCCTTTTTTGTGTTGTGAGTGAGGGATGAAGGTGCAGAGGGAAGGAGATTAAAACAGTTTTTTTTTACCGTCCCTATGGAGGTATGGGAGGTGTGCTGAGAGGGCAGAGTTTTCACTGAATGCTGTCGCTGTTGCATTATTTATGGCCTTGTGTGCTCCCATTATCTGTGTGTGCACCCTTCACTGCAGCCAATTGCCACCCAGAACACACCTCCATATGTGTGTATGTGTGTGTACATGAAGGAGGCACGATTTTAAATCCCACATAATATTCAGTTTTGTTAAATAACACTTGTGAATAATTCAAATTTAACACAATTCAAATTCAAATTGTTTTGTCATAATATTAGCTCCATATTACCTTAAAGGGACAGTTTATCCAAAAATCATCATTTATTCACCATCATGTCGTTTCAAACCTGTATTGATTTCTTTCTTCTGTGGAACACTGAATAAGGTATTTTAATTAATGTCAACAGCCAAACAGTTCTGGTTATTATCATTAATTTCCATTGTAGTCGGTGGTAACCATTTCTTAGTATCTTTTTTTTTGTTCCACAGAAGAAAGAAATCAAAACAGGTTTGGAATGACTTCAGGGTAGGGTTGGGTATCGAGAACCAGTTCCATTTTAGAACCGGTTCCAAATTTCCAAGAACAGGGTAAGACACATGCATTTCAATTCCACTTAACTATTTCTGTGTTCGCATTTTAATGTGATTTTAAACCATTTAAGCGCAAGAAGGGAAATAACTTGTTCACTGTTATGCGTGCTGCGCACACACCTGAAGCGCAAGCACAGATAACCAGGTTCCCAGCCTTTGTCTGTTCTTAAAACGTTCTGTGCATTTCCACTGCAGAAAAGGTTGTTCCGGGCTGGAACTGACTTCTTTCTCACATTTTGCTACCAGTATGCACAGTATTAAGTCAGTATATCCTCGTAAAAAGCCATTTTTTTGTCTTAAGTGAACGTAAACAGTTGAGAAAGAAAATGCATGTGTACCAATATTTTTAGATCGGCGTGCGTTTGGTGTTAAAGAGACAGCAGCCGAATAAACGTGTGGCTTATCATTAATGTTAATCAAAGAACAAGAGAAAATCATTCACTGATCTTGACTGAATATCTTTCATCACTTTAATGAGGATTAATCTATATTTTATTAATGAAGTGAAAACTATGCAGTATTTTTAAACTTTTGATTTCAATTTCTAAACCTGAAATGTGTTCATTTGTAATTATTTATGCTATTGATTTGTTTGTTTCCATTTTATTACTGACTGTTTACTTGTCTTTAGCAATTTAATGTTTGAAATTTTAATTAGTCTAGTTGTTTTTGCTGTGGTGCGGTGGTATTTTTGTTAAACCATAGGCAAAATTTCCTTTTGTAGACCTAAGTGTTCTGTAGGCAGCTGATTTTTGCTCATGCTTTTGCTCATGCTTTTCAGCTGCAACAGAATGCTTTGTTAAAGGGGTCATATGATGCTTTTTTAAAGATCATTATTTGGTGTATTTGGTGTAACAGAATATGTTGACATGCTTTAATGTTCAAAAAACACATTATTTTTCAAATACTGTACATTATTGTAGGTCCTCTATGCCCCGCCTCTCTCAAACGCTTCGTTTTCTACAAAGCCCCCTCCTTTTGCGTGCACATTTGGGTGGCATTATGGTAATATTTCCACATAGTGAGGTAGATATGTGGGGGCGTGTTAGAACGAGCCGTTTTAGGGGGGCATGGCAGAGTCTTAACTTTGATAAAGAATATCTCTTTGGTTTTGAGACTTTAGTCTTTGCAACTTCAGGGATCTTATCTATGCACAATCAGCTTGTAACACTCCAAAGAGAAAGGAAAACTTGAAATCGCATCATATGACCCCTTTAAAAGACACAGAACAAATATGTTTGACATCTAAATGTTTGAATTTTTAAACACCTTATTGGAATCAAAACTAGAAATCGTTAAGAATCAGAATCGATAAAGTTCAAACGATACCCAACTTGAGGGTGAGTAAATTATGATAGTATTTTCATTTTTGGAACTATCTAACTAAGTGCTGTAGCAACGCATACATTTCTTTGTTCTTTACATCTCACTAGTTTAGTTTTCAAGGATGAATAATGGTCATAAATTAAGTTTTTTGACCATTATTCTTTTTTTCTCCAATTACAGTTTCTCTTTTATTTTTCTCATCTTTCAAGTTGAATATGAACTAATCTTATTTCAACAAAACAATTAACATCTCACATTTTAAATACACTTCATCAAAACACTACAAAGGGTTGAAATAAATTAAATATAACCCATATTTGGGTTGGAGACATCAATAAGCTTATATTTCTTGAGATAAGCAGATGTTTTTCTTATTTTTTCTCTTTTTAATGCATTTAGTTGCTCAGATTCCCATATCCTTTGATACTGGATCTTTATTTATTTCTTAATACAAAGACTTCTAATTCTGAAAGATGCTGTTTAAATGATAAATGCATATACTGAATTCATAAACTCATTTTAGTAAGCCCATATTTCACTTATAAAAATAAAGCCTCTTCAGTTGTCTTTTGTAGTATTATTGGCTCTTATCAAGACGCATTTTCACTGTATAGCGTTCTTGATTTGCTACGTGATTCTTTTTGGAGATTAAAAAAGGTTTTGATGCTTTTCAGATCAGTTTGGTTTCTGGTTTCTTTGAAGAACTAGAATAGATGCTTTTCTAGCAAAGTAAATAATAAGAAGCTTTTTGTGAAAGGTTCTATAGTATGAGGTGTAAAATCTGTTTTTCACATCTATGAACCTGTATTTATATGAGTGTATATTGGCAGTAAAAAATGAATCTAAACCATGTACTAAAGATTATTACCTTTGCAGGCATATATGAATATTGAGAGCACAGCTGCCAAAAAAAAATAAAAAATACAGGCCTTTTACTCTGACAGCTAAAACCATTAAAACATTCTGTACTCGGGGGAAAGGAGCTGCTGAGTCACTCTAATGTTTTGGTCGCTTGCATTTTTAAACGCTATATAAGAGTAAGTGTGTGGTCTGAAAAGAATCATCAGAGGAACTCATGGGTTTTCCCAGGTATCCCAGAGCACCATCTGCTAGTGCTGTTCAGTCAGAGTAAAAAAAAACATGCAGTCACCCAGCTAAAATAATTTAGCATTAGCATTAACTTTTCAAAAGCTTCTTCTAGGAAGATGCATCTTCACACACTCTATGGTGCATTAGAGGGTGGAGAACTATTACATATAAAATAATGTTTTTAATTTGACAACAACCTCTAACTCTTTTCTCTTTTCTCCTTTTTTCCCACCCCGGACTTCAATTCTTCATTTTTGGGAGAGATCCTGTTACAAAAAAAAAAAAAAAAAACTGAGGCAGCACAATGCTTCAGCACAACAATGGCACTTTGCCACTGAAATTCATTGAAAAATAAAGGTAGGCTACTTTCAAGAATACCACTACCATGATACCATGTTCAAATAACCATGCTATAAAAACCTATATATGGTGGTACTGAATTATTGCCATATTCATGTACAGTACCATAGTATATTCATTGTACTTCCATGGTTTCATGTTCAGAATAGCATGGTATTTTTTGGTAGTTTTTATTAGTATAGGATGCTACACTCAAAAGAATAAAGGTTCCAAAATTGGGTTTTAGCAGTGATGCCAACAATTCATGTTTTCCTTAGTGTGAAGAACATTTTTTATAACCTATAGGACCTTTTTCCTTTTTTTCCCCCAATGGAAACTATCTTATGGTTCTTCATGGAACCATAGATGCATAGATCCAAGAACATTTATTTTTTAAGAGTAGAAACTGATGCTTCATTTAGCAAGCAGGCTATAGAGTTGTATGAGCACTTTTGGCAATATTCACATCGCTCTGCATATAGTGTAGGCCTACTACTCTGTAAATTTCTCATAACTTTTAAAAAGCATGTCTACATTTAACTAGGGGCAATAAACTAAATTCACTGGGCTACACCAGATTCTTTGGGGACACAGGCATCGATTCTGAAAGTTGTTGTCATTGTGAGGAGTCATCAGGTGGCCCACAGGCTATGCTAAGAAATTAAGCCCTCTAGTCTCCCTGATGTTTTTCAGCACATTCACATAACCCAGCTGCACTTGCCATTTATTAGCTCTGTCAATGATGCGTGAGGGAGGGAAGTACTAGAGAACAACTGCAGAATCAAGCCACAGAAGGACACACATCTTGACATGTGAAGACAAGGAGACACACTCTCATAAGAACACATTACACTACACTCGCAGAAAAAAAAGATACAAACTCTCAGTGGGGCAATATCCTTTCAAAAGGTACCAATATGTACTTTTAAAAAAGCAATATGTACTGTACATGTACCATTAAGGGGTAAGTAAGGTACCCTTTTTTCTAAGAGTGTACCAACTTGTATCCTGCGACACTAAAATGTTACTCTGGTGGTGCATTCAATATTCAGTATTCATATTTTGGATGGTTATGTAATGTGCGTCGCGGCACGAGTGTAATCCTTACTCTCACCCAGTGATTGATGGTAATGAGTGTGAAGAGGGTGCACTATTTCCAAAATTGGACCAGTTAACAGAAGACTCAATTTGCTCAAGAGACAGGCTCGACAACAAGGAGGAAAGGAAACACAACAGCACTGGATGTGTTAGAAACAGGTCAAATGTATTGGGAAAAAAAAATGGCAAAATAAAAAAAAATAAAAAAAGCAGTCAAAACGTGACAAAGAAAAACAGTAATGCCTTGTCCCAACAATTTAGATTTACACTATTCTGTTTTCATTCTATTTAAGTTCTTTAATATTAATTTCTTAATTCGTTTTTTTTTTTCTTTGACCTGCTTAGGTTCATGCTATAGAATTAACTACCCTTTATCCGCTAATATGTGTATATAATTACTCTTGTCCTATTTATTAAATTTGTTCTTAATCAGTTTGTTTATTATGGAAAACATATTTACTTTTGATTAGCGATGTATCATAAGATGACAATAAACATGAGAAGTGCCCGTTATACAAGGTTTCGGTCATCGTTCAAAATAGTAAAAAGCTAGGACAGGAGGATAATCAGAGAACAGTGAAGGCATAGATTTTTCATTTTTATTTTTTAAATTATAATTGCAGGCAGTTAGATGCTCACGGAAGAGATTCGTTTTCAGTTGCTTCTTGAAGATTGTGAGAGATTCGGCTGTTCGGATGGAGTTAGGTTGGTTATTCCACCAACAGGGAACGGTGAAAGAAAATGTCCTTGAGAGTGATTTTGTGCCTCTCTGCAATGGGACACTCATTTACGGAGACACATAGGAGAGAGCAGAGGTAGGAGGGTGTGGAGCCTGTGGCAGTTCTGCAGGCAAGCACCAATGTCTTGAACTTGATGCGAGCCGCAACTGGAAGCCAGTGCAGAGAGATGAGAAGCGGTGTGACATGGGCTCTCTTGGGCTCATTGAAAACAATACTTGCTGCTGCATTCTGAATCATTTACAGAGGTCTGATTGCACACGTTGAACGTCCAGTCAGACGAGCATTGCAATACTCCAACCTAGAAATGACAAGGGCCTGGACAAGAAGCTATGTTGCATGCTCTGTTAGGAAGGGTCTGATTTTCCTGATGTTAGTGCAAACCTGCATGCTCATGCTGTTTTTGCAATGTGATCTTTAAAGGTCAGCTGATCATCAAGGATCACCCCAAGATTCCTGGCTGAACTTGATGGGATTATCGTTGATGAACCCAGTTGGATGGTAAACTGGTGCTGTACTGATGGGGTGGCTGGAAAGATCAGAAATCTGTCTTTGCTAGGTTGAGCTGCAGGTGATGCTCTTTCATCCATGCCGAGATGTCCATCAGGCAGTCTGAGATCCGAGCAGGTACTGTTGAATCATCTGGTTGAAATGAGAGGTAGAGCTGCGTGTCATCAGCATAGCAATGATAGGAAAAACCATGCGCCTGAATGATGGGTCCCAGTGATGTAGTGTATATAGAAAAGAGGAGGGGCCCAAAACTGATCCCTGAGGAACCTCAGTAACCAGTTGATGTGATTTGGATACCTCTCCTTCCCAAGCCATCCTGAAGGACCTAACTGTGAGGTAAGACTCAAACCAGTGGAGTGCAGTTCCGGTGATGCCTAGTGATGAGAAGGTGGACAAAGGGATTTGATGATTAACAGTGTCAAATGCAGCAGAAAGATCTAGGAAGATGAGAACTGAAGTTTTGGACTCAGCACTTGCACTCCATAGTGCTTCAGTGACTGACAGCAAGGCTGTTTCAGTTTAATGGCCACTTTTAAATGCAGATTGGTTATTGTCCAGCTGGTTGTTCTGTGAGAGGAAGGAAGACATTTGGTTTAAAACAATGCATTCAAGTGATTTTGCTATGAAAGGGAGGAGAGACTTGGGCCTGTAGCTTTCAATAAGTGAGGTGTCTAGTGTAGCTTTTTTAAGCAGTGGGGTTACCCAAGCCTGCTTGAATGCGGTGGGAAAAATGCCTGTGAGAAGAAATGTGTTGATGATGTGTGTGACTGAAGGCAGAAGTCCAAATAGCTTGTAGGAGATGTGCGGGGATTGGGAATAGAGTACAGGTGGTAGGGTGGCTGGAGATAATAAGTGTAGAGACTTCATCTTCTGTTTTCCGTTTGCTGAGAGATCCTGGGTGAGTGGAGCCGAAAACTGACTGCTGATGGATGTGGTTTTGTTTGTGAAGTAATTAGCAAAATCATCAGCCATTAAAGAGGTGGTGGGAGGTGGCAGAGGGGGACAAAGGAGAGTGTTGAATGTTTGAGTTTGTGTGTGTCTGATATTCTGTTGATCTTATGGAAGAAGGCAGTTTTGGCAGCGTGGACTTTGGTGGAAAATGAAGATAGCAGTGACTGATACCTGCTGAGATCAGCTGATTCTTTTGATTTGCGCCATTTTCTTTCCGCTTCCCTGAGACTAGTCCAATGCTCGCGGAGGACATCAATTAACCAAGGGTTGTAGGGAGTAGCACATGCTGGTCTGGAGGAAATAGGACTGATATTGTCTAGGCAGCTAGTTAGGGTTTCTGAATCATCTGGGTTATCGTGCTTCTCCTCTTGGGCAACAGACGCTTTCATAGTGGCTATTTAAGTGCGCAGCTCTTCCACGTCTTTCCTCAAAGTGCTAAACTCTGCCTTTTCAGAGCATCCACTTGGACGTTTCTGACCTGGAGGCTGACCTAAAGTGAGGTAACTTGGGCCTGGACCTCTGCAATTTGCTTCCTTAGGAGGTCAGTTTCGAAAGCAACAGATTTTGGCAACAGAACACTTGCTGAGTGGGAGCTTCTGCTTTCGGGTAAGTAACAGGAATTTTTGACAACCCAAGGTGCTTTTTCATCTGCTCTCCGTTCGAATTAACACAACCAACTCAGCAAAAGGGGGTGACTGAGCTTTCTTCTTTTCTAACTGAAGGCTGGAAATGAGAGCATTGTCCCAACACCCTCTGCAAAACTGTTTCAAGAGGAAATGTTCATGATCCTTCTCCGCAATGCCTCCCCTCCTAATCGTTGTGCTTAGAATAACTTGCAAACGGTGCGAATAATCTGATGACTTTTCACCATGGTTCTGTAGAGTGCCCATGAACTTGGCTAACAGTTCGTCACCATCCTCTACAGAACCATAGACTGATTCTAGTAACTCAAGGTATCCTGCAGGCAAAACTGGAGGACGCACATGCTTCACTACATCTGCGTCAGGAGGCAACAAGCTGTCTAACATTTTCCGTGCCCTATGTAAATCTGAAATAGACGGATCACCTAGCAGGAGGTCTACACGTGCTCACCAAGTATCAAAGTTGGGTTCATTTGGAGGGCGCGGACTCCTCCCTGAAAAACAATTACAATTACTTTACCTTAAGCATTTTCAGGGGAACAGTGAAAAATCAGTCATTACTCACCCTTATGTTGTTCCAAAACCAACATTCACATCCAGTAAAAGAGCGTACTCTTGTAATACCTTATAAATACCATTGTACATAAATATCAGTACTTCTATCAAAGTAACATGACTTTTTTTTTTTTTTTTGTAGTCAAGGTAGGTAGGAGAAGTTAAAAAATGTCTACACTACTGTTCAAAAGTTTGAGTTTTTAAAATAAATTATTTTATCCAGCAAGGATGAATTAAATTGATCAAAAGTCACAGTAAAGGCATATGTAATGTTACAAAAGTTTTAAATAAATGCTGAACTTTCTATTCATCAAAGAATCGTTTGATTCATGGTTTCCACATACATTTTAAGCAGCACAACTGTTTTCAACATTGCTAATAAAAATAAATGTTTCTTGAGCTGCAAATCAGCATATTAGAATGATTTCTGAAGGATCATGTGACATTGAAGACTGGAGTAATGATGCTGAAAATAGAAAATAGTTATTTTAAATTGCAATAATATTTCACAATATTACTGTTTTACTGTATATTTTGATCAAATAAATGCAACCTTACTGAGAATAAAAGACTTAAAAGCTACTAAAAAAAAAAAAACACGATGCATATAATGATGTATATAATGTCATACTTATACATTATAATACAATAATATTTATTAAATATGATAAATATTCTGAACACTCCGAAATGAGGTGAGAATGTAACAAGAGTAACATTACTGTGGTGCAGTTTAAAAGTTACTTCAGTAACATGTCCCTTATGACTGCCCTAGCATTTGCCTCAGATTTCTATTAGACACTGTATATACTTGAGATGGCAAATATCAATAAGATATTGTCGTAGCAAAATGCATCCACTGTGTGTCACATTTTTCCCCCAAAGACCCAATTAGTATACTTCCAAGAAGTATTTTTTAAGCGCAGAGTGTTTTGCCCTCTACCTTTCTTTCCCAGTGTTTTCATCCAGTAGTCAAAGTCAAAGCATCTAATAGTGTGCTATATTTACTAATTAACTCCACATTTGATTCCATATCTTCTATGATTTCAACTTTAGAGGGTTAACGGCTCTTCCAGAATCAGGTTCTAGACAATTTATGTCAAACGAGAACACAAAAATGCCTTTGGGCCACTGGACTTTAGGGTATAAATAGGTCAAATTATTTTAGACAGATTGTGAATAGCTTTAGGCTACTTTACAACCACAAATGACACATGTGTGAGTTTGTGTCTATAAAAAAATCTCTGGTCACTAACTCTCTAGCCAAGAGGATTCTAAAATGTCAGTCTTTTCTTATTGTGAATGGTCATCCGCTGCCATCCCACCATTGCATCAACCCTTTGATTAGGATTGACTTCTCACATCAACACTGAGTACTTTTGCCAAAACAGATAGACAAGCACTATAGTCATGTTTATTCATAAGCACGCAACCATGCAAAGAATTCTAAATATGCAAATTATTTTCCCACAAGCACTTTAGATGCACAATCTCAAGGCCACTTCAAGCAAATGTTGCTGGCAGTCTCGAAAAGCCAAGCCTTTAAGTGAGATGCTATTATCACAAACACACTATTTCAGATATGCTGGATGTCAAACCAAGCTCTTTCAGAAAATGATACAGTACTTCCTGAATACACAGTATAAACATGTTCAGACAGAGTACCACCGAGACACACATTATTCAACCATGAACCACTGCTGAACCAATATTTACCTTGTTTTTCATTCTGTGATTGGTATAGAACTTGATATAGATGTAGACTTCTGACACCGTTGAGGATGAACTTAAAGTGTAGAATGAATGATATCTGTCTTCTAACATTTTACCATAACTAAATTTATTGAACAGCAATATTGATGACTCATGTTGTACTAAGTTGATTATTGTCCAATTGAATGCCCTCTAGAAGGACATTGTCCTTTCTCCTAATACCACCTGAATATGACTAGCAAATCATGTTTTGTTTTTTTTGACTGTAAGGATGTCATTAAAGCCTATTGGCTGTTTAAAAAGGAAGCCTCTGTCCCTCACCAACATCCTGGAAATGTAGAGATAAAATAGGAATAAGAACTGCAGTATTCATGGGGTTTTAAGTGCTTAAAACCCTCTAGTTTTAATGGTGATATTGTGATAACTTTTTATGTCTCTTTATAATTTTTTTCTACTATTTTTTATAGTTTAGAAATGCTACATTTAATATAATTTATCTGTTTTGACCTTGTGGCTCATGCAGTCATTCACTCAACATTTTCAACAGTGATAATAAAAAGAAATGTTCCTTGAGCATAAAATCAGCATATTAGAATGATTTCTGAAAGATCATGTGACACTAAAGACTGGAGTAATGATGCTGAAAATTCAGTTTTGCATCACAGGAATAAATTACATTTAAAAATATATTAAAATAGAAAACTGTTATTTTAAATGGTAATGATATTAAACATTATTACTGCTATTACTGTATTCTTGAATAAATAAATTCAGCCTTGGTGAGCATAAAATACTTATTTTTTAACATGAAAAAAATTTGTATAGACCCAAAACTTCTATTTATCTATCTATTATATGACAAAAAATCTAAAAGTTTTTGTGAGCTTGTTGTGCACAAGTTGTCAATTCAAAAATTGTTATCAATTCTAATTTGTTATATATAATAGTTGAAATCTAAAATGATTCATTAATGGAATTGTAAAAGACCAGGAAACGATGCATTTAATTGTAATCAGAGACAGAATCGTTACATTCCTCATGATGCCCATCCCTACATCACTATCCTCTGTGTTTTCTCTGATCTCAGGCTGGATATCTGCTATAAAAAGCTCTCTTTTTTTTTTACTGCAGCATCAGCCGCTGGGTTTCTCTGGTGGCCGCTGGTGCAGAGCGGAGTGCACCTGCCCTCCACACAGCCACGCATCTGCTCCCACCCATCCAGACCGGGGCTCCGACTGCCAGAGACACACGCACAAGAGGGGAACAGTGTGCCGAAAGCACTCTAACCTCCCATTTTTCCACCCTTCAGCTGAAGATTGGGACTCAAGGAGAACAGACACATTGTCATGAAGTCTGCGTGTGCATGTCCTGACTGTTTCTTTTTGCCAGAAGCTTTGTTCGAGAAAAAGCACAGTGTTCCTCTTAAGGAAAAGAATGGAAATGCCCTGCAGTATGATGTTCACTTTCTCCCTCCATCTCTCAGTGTCATTCAGTCTTTCTCTTTTGTCCTCGGTTCTCCTTTTTGACCTCCTTTTTTGTACACTTCTGCTTTCTCTCAGAGCGATAGTCCAAATGAATGAATGGTCCAACTGTGAATGGACTACATTGTGAAAGTCAGACAGGAAACAATTTATCTTTGCATGCTCAAAAAGGTAAAGAGATTACCCAGAATCATTTTTGCCAGGAGGTCATTACTTAATGACACAACATTTTTGTCTTTTGCTGTTAAATATTTTCTCCTATCCTAGCCTAATATCAACATAAGATTATTTGAAAAAATGGCAAAAAGTAAAAAAAAATGTATATATATTTTTGCACGAAAATATGTGAAAATTCTTAAGACTGTTTCTAGTACAATACTATGTTTTGACCTCAAAACACTTTTACCAAAGTTCATGATTTGTAAACTAATACATTTTTACATTTGTATAACATAACCAGCTCCATACATAAGGCTTTTCTGAGGTAGTAAACTTGCTCGGTAGCTCACCTGGTACAGCACTGACTTGCGATGCAGCGCACAGGTACGAGTCCCGTGAAACACAAGTCACAATAAAACAGATCAAAGCCTTGTAAAAGGAAGCTAAAATGGCATGGGTGTTTCATCAAATGTGTTTTTATCTCATGTTTGCTTTTGTTAGCACTATCACTTAGGTTTAGGGTAGGGTTTAGTGTAGGTGGTACATTATTTTCAAACAGAGAATTATCCTTTTAGGCATTCGATTTCTGAACTGCCATGATATGTACAACCACCAACATAAAACATTGCCAGATTCATGTTTATCTGTTTTCGATAAAACTGAATGCACTTTTATTGCCAATCACTGGACATTTCTCTTTGAAAATGTCACCACAGAGTGGTCACATTTTTTTTTAAGTCGCTTAACATGCAAAGACAACTTGTGTTGCCTCTATAAGTGAGACGTTTGTAGCGTCTGGACCAATCAAAAACACAATTTTTGATTTGATTTAACAAATCAGTTATTCATTAGATTAACAAATCGTCACAGACCCCTCACCCAATAAACTGGGCGCCAGGATGTCTGCAAACAACACCAGGCCCCCCTGGTCCCCATGGCAACTAATGCTGATATCACTGGTTTTATGACCCACAGGAATGTAAGTAGGGAAAATCACTGCATGTTCCATAGCAAGAGGCAAATGCACAGTAGAAATGGACTTTTCTACTAATTAATTCATAGGAAAACCTATGATTAATTATTCATATTTCCCCATGAGCTGATTCGCTACACGTTCATTCTTAGAAATATTATAAAACTTAGTAGTGTAAGCAGTTTCTTTTTGAGTAAAGTAGCTTGAAGTGCATGTCCACACCCCTGCCCCGTGCTTCAATGCCTTTTCTGTGGTGCCTTAGAGCGAAGCTTGCTAAAGTAAAGAAAGCAGAAAGAAAAACTACTGACAGATGCTGCAGATAATCCGCACTCAGACGCACATAAACAGTTCAAAAATTTAAACCATCAAAGAGTGAAACACTCTTTCACTAATGCGGATCTTGCTGCGGGAGGTGTTTTTTCTCCATTCTATAGAACTCACTCATGTGACTTCTGAAGAGCATAATATTTAATTTGCCATTGCCTTCAGTGAGTGTGTATGTGTGACTAATCAATATGTGTACACACACATGACCATAATAGAATCTCCGATGTGGCATATCAGACCTCTCAGAAAAGCCTTTAGGTTTTTAACTAGATGGCCTGAATGCACAGTCCATTATTGTGGAGACAGACTAAGCTAGTTATTTTTGAAAATGTACTTTGAAGAGATAAAATCTGAGATTATTAGCTCTGTTTTTTTTTTGTTTTTTTTTATTATTATTTTTTTTATTTTTTTTTATTAGTGGTGATTCTTAATCCTGTTCCAGACAATTCTCCCACATCTTTCTGGAAAATAGACACTAGAATTACATTTGATTATTCACATATGACTTGGAAAGACTTGGTTGAAAAGACATTTCCATGATTGCTTCAACTAACTTGTACAGCATTGAGAATCATGATGTATTCAGAAAATCTCAGAATCGATGCATCAATGCATGAATGCATCAATTCATTCTCCCATCCTAGTATGTATGTGTGTATGTATGTACTGTATGTATTGCAGTGTTGACAACATCACAACAAAAAGGACAGAAATTATATAGTGTGGTGACCTGTTACTTATGTAAGCGATCAGACTTACAGTCATCAACTGCCAAATACAATCCCAATTCCAGAAAATTTGGGATGTTTTGTAAAAATGCAGTAAAATCAAGAATCTGTGATTTGTTAACTGTCTTTAACATTCATATAGCTGACAAAGGTATGATTAAAAGATTTCCAATGTTTTCACTGACCAACTTAAATGTATTTTGTAAATATAAATTTTTTTAACTTTGATGACTGCAACACACTCCACAAAAGTTGGGACAGAGGAATAATAAAAGTGAAAAGGTTATAGAATATCCCAGTTAAACTATTTTGAAACAGTCCACAATAAGCTGGTGAATTGGTAATAGTTCTGGGTATGGAGCATAGTAAAGCTGGTTTGTGGCTTACCACTTTGTGCAAAATTTCATGAGAGAATTGTCAGACAAAACAAAAATCACATTTGCCAATGCAAAATTGCAAAGAATTTAGGTCTTTCACCAACTACCGTACATAATTTAGTCCCAAAGACAAAAGGGACCATCCAGACTTCAATCAGTGACAGGTGCAAAAGCAAATGTTTGTCACATGCATCAGAGCAAACGGCATGGGTGACTTGCATATGTTTGAAGGTACCATTGACATGGATGAATATATTGAGATTGTACAGAGACATATACTGCCATCAAGATGAGATCTTTCATGGGAAGTCCATGGTTATTAGATCAAGACAATGCCAGGTCTCATTCTGTTTCGTAGACACATGTGGATGTGACTGACTGGCCAGCAGATCTGTCTCTTATTGAAAATGAATGGCCCATAATGAAAAGGAGAATCAGACAACAACGACTATGGACTGTTGAGCAGCTGAAGTCTTGTATTAAGTTTAAAAATTAGCATCCTTAATTCCCAGATGATTAAAATGTGTAATTAAAAGGAAAGGTGATTTGACACAGTGGTAAACATGCCCCTGCCCCAACTTTTTTGGAGTGTGTTGTAGCCATCAAAATCAAAATTTGTTTATATTTACAAAATAAAATTAAAGAGAATGAACAAATAACAAATTCTTGATTTTATGGTATTTCACAAAACGTTCGAACTTTTCTGGAATTGGAGTTGTAAAATGTATATATATATATATCTTATCTGTGTCATCTTGGACTTTTAAACCCAACTGCATCTTGGGTCCAAAAAGCATCTTCTTCATAATCTTATATATACAGTTACCTTTTTTCACAATATATATATATTGTGACGAGCGTCCCGAAGCTTCATCAGCGTCGCGGAAAATGACGGCTTAACTCGACAAATGCACTCTGGTATAAGACTGATTTTTATTGACCGCAGTTCATTATCAATATATACAATTGTTTCCTGTCAATATATACATTATATATATATTTTTTGTTGTTTTTGTTATCTGTACAATTAGGAAAATTCTTGTATTTTAGACTGATTCATAAAATGGCATGCTTTCTGTGTCGATTCACAGCACATATGCGTGTGATATCTAAATGTACATTCATATGTATCTTTTTGCTTTTTGTTTGTGTTAAGTATACAGTCACAGATAGGAAATATTGAAGGGTGTTATTTTTCAGCTCATTGTGATATTCTTGCTTTCTCTGTGTGTCCTGCTCAGCCTAACCTGAGGTGTGACTGTTTTTGGAGGTGTCTGGCAGACATTGGGCCGAGACAGTGTCTGGGACTCATGCAGGGCCAGGTGCTGGAAGGGAAGCTACATTCACTCACCCCACAGCAGAGAGAGACAAACAGCCCAGCACAAGCGACTCATCATTCACACATCCCATAATCCATCACTGTGCTGTGTTTAAAGGGGTGGTTCATTGCGATTTCACTTTTTTAACATTAGTTAGTGTGTAATGTTTGCTGTTTGAGCATAAACAATATCTGCAAAGTTACGAAGCTAAAAAACATCTTTTAACATTCTGGCAGTTTAATGCCTACAAAAACGGCTGGTAGGGACTACAACGAGTTACTTCCCGGGTTCGTGACATCACAAACCCAGATAAACCCCGCCCTCGGGAAAAAGCAACAAAGGGGGCGAGGCCATGCTGCGCTGCTTCAGAGAAGAGAAAGAGAAAACTAGAGGTGCATGTAAAAATCTATTCATATTTTTTCACAAGTTTCAAAATCAATGTTCTAAAGTAGCGGTTCTCAATCCTGTTCCTCGCATACCCTGCTCTACACACGCTCTGCATCTCTCTCTCTCTCTCTCTCTCTCTCTCTCTCTCTCTCTGTCTCTCTCTCATTCAGCTCAGCTCCAAAAATGAACTGTTCCAATTATACACTTATTTTCAGATAGCTATGAGAAGCGTTAAACATGGACGCGTGTGCGGTTGCCGTACTGTATTAAAGCTTTAATCAGGATATAACCTTTTCCTATATGAATCGCGAATCTGTCTTCTAACGGTTCTAATGGATTCACAAGTTTCAAAATCAATGTTCTATAGCAGCGGTTCTTAATACTGTTCCTCGAGACCCCCTGCTCTGCACACGCTCCAACAATGAACTGTTCCAATTATACACTTATTTTCAGATAGCTATGAGAAGCGTTAAACATGGATGCGCGTACAGTTGCCGTACTGTATTAAAGCTTTAATCAGGACAAAACCGTATATTAAAAGCTAACATAAGCAGTAGCATTTACAAATAACAGCGTATCTAAAAGTATGAGACAACAATAAACAAAAAACATAGGCCTACCTTGTTTAGGCCTACCTACGCGCTAGAGACGGTTTAGCCAATCACAACACACTGGGCTAGCTAACCAATCAGAGCCCATCGCCTATTTCTGAGGGAGGGGCTTCATAAAAGCAGGAAATGATCAGTTCGTTTCTCATAGAAGGGACAGAGCGATGTGGAATAAAGGTAAATTATGTGAAAAATAATGCATTTTTTAAAAAAACGAAGCATTAACACATGTTAGACTGCACCCCATAAACACAATCAAGCCTAGACAAAAACCAGTGAACCACCCCTTTAAGAGGACGAGAGGATTGTGTTTTGTCCTCTAATACCTGGGTATGCACACACACACACACACACACCTGAAGAAACGCACACATAAACACACTCCCACTCACAATGCGGAGTCAGCAGCAATAGAAAGCAGTAAGCTGAAAAGATATTCAAACTCCACAGTAATTACAGGGAATATACCTGACTGTGAGCTTTTCAAGTAATCGGGGGTTTATTTCTTCTTTTTAACTTTTATAATATTTCCAAGTGATTATCTTTACTTTTAAGCAGTTTTCTTTTCTCATATGTGCAGACTTGTGCGCAAACTGAATATGAAATATTTTTTGAGAAATATTCTCCAGCTGTGATGACGTCCGTTGGTTTTGCATATAATAAATATTTTGACACACTGGGACATTTAGAGTGCTATTCAAAAACAAATCTATTTTGTATTATGTTCTACAATAATTAATTCAAATGAGTTGATGTTCAATGACTTCAGAACTCGAGTTATTTGAACTCAAGCAAATATCAACAGTCTGTTTTCTTTGTCACAACAAAACAGTGTCTCTCAAGAATATTATGACTGTTTCAAAACCATTATGACAGGAACATGTAAAAAAAAAAAAAAAAGAGAGAGAGAGAGAGAGACCTTTTATATAAAGTTGTGATTATACTGCTGTGGTATCATAGTAATTTTAACCACTGATTCTTTACAGCCTCATCCTTTGGAAGTGAAAATAAATCAAATTAATTTTCACAGTGCAGAGCACAGCATATTCTCGACATGATGCTTTCCACACGAACGAGCTACAGCATTGAAGTTTGTTTTCACGGGATGTCCACTCAGAACATGGGCGGGCATTATGCAAATGTGTTAACTTGCGACGTGTGAACTTCACGGAAATGGAATTCGAATTACAAACGACTCATGTAAGTGGTTCAGAGTCGACTCTTTCTTTTGAGAGACAATACATGCATTTATGGTGCACTTTCAGCTTTATAACTTTGCAGACCGTTTACATTCACATGCAATTTTCAAAAATCCATAATAGGGGCACTTTAATGAGATAATTAGTTTGATTCGTATATGAATCATTCTCGTACAAGACTGGATTTATGAATTGAATCACTTTTAAATGACTTATTCCATAATTACAAAACTGAAATTTAGGTCTGTTCATCACACAAACCAATTATATGATTTTTGAAATACAGCGCATTCGTCATCTGAACATTTATGGTGTTTTGGGGTGCTTTTTAAAGCTTGTAAACTCTGGAGCCCATTCACTGTAATTGCTTGTAACAGAGCAGCAGATTCTTCAGAATGTCTTCTTGTCCATAGAAGAAAGAAAGCCTTATACTTTAGAATGACAGGATGGAGAGTAAATAATGACACAATTTTAAATTTTGTCTGAATGATCCCTTTAACTATAAATAACGTCTGCACTTGGGCTCCCAGGGGATTTGTTTATGGTATCAGAAGACCTTTTACTTTGACAGTATTAGTATTTATAGTCCCATTGATCCTCAGGCTCACAGAGTCTCATATTTGAAGATTCATAATGTTGAAAAAGCCCTGCAACTGGTGACAAAGGATTCTCAGTATGGATTTATGAGGACTGGCCTGTCTCTAAAGGCCTAGTGATCAGGCAGGACCAGGGTTTGGTCCAGGTCGAGACTGATTTAGTGAGGGAGAAGGAGATGTTGAGCCCAGGCCTCCTGGTCTCTCATGTCCACTGATCCAGGATAACTATGAGGATTTATGTGCACAGCCGCCTGACTAGTGCAGCTCAGTGTAATAATGAGATCACCTTCAGGGGCCGCATCTAGCACTCTTCTCTTTACACACATCTCTCTTTCTATGTGTTTGGCTTGAGCGGTCCTCCAAATAGATTCTCTTTTATGAACTCTTGACAAATTAGCATGTTTATTGCCTAAAGCCAATCCTCTGATATGCATTCACTTTATTCTTTTAGTCAATGCCCTCCAAGTTTATGCATCTCGGTGTTTATTTCTCATTTTTATCAATAATGAATGTCATATTGGCTGTTTCTTTCAACTGAATAAATATGCTCAGTTTTTATGAGAGGAAATATAAACTGTAATTTGATCAATTGTGATTTATTAAATTTGTCTGCAGTCCTTGCATAATAATGCTTGTATATTCTTAAGGATCTTTATCAATTTTCATGTGTGTGCAATAATTGGGCTGCATTGATCTCAATGCATTGAGACAGTTGACATAGCTGTTTTCCAGTGTAAACCCCTCACTTTGTCGCATCCTGTTTTCAATCCCTCAATTTTTCACAGCTTTTTGAAGATACACAAAACTGCACCAACATATTTACATCTCTGCGCTTTTCAAGTCCCTGGACTCAACCAATTCACTGTAAAAAGGGCAGAAAAGCTCTTTAAATAAAATGCTGCAGTATATTTCAAATCTTATGAATCAACATAATAATTAATTTTAGTTGTTTATAACTGAAAAACTGAAATGATTTTCAGTTTTTAGATCAGAACAGGGAAGTTTATCAGTTAATAATGACTTAAGTTTCAGTCTGTTCCTCACATAAACGTTCTCATACGACTTTTAAATATGTGTGATATAACACACAAGTTGTAATATTTAAAGTGTTTTATATTGTATAGCCCTTGTGAAAAAGAAGCACACTTAATTGTATTGAAAGTGCATTTGTAGTGTACTTTAAATCTTAAAAGAATGTTTTTTTTTAATAAAAAACTGTATTGCAGATAATACAATATTAATGATATAAAAGCACACTTTCATGACTGTCTCTTAAAACACTTAAGTACACACTTTTAAAAAGTGCACTTTGTAATAAAGTCAAAATAAAAGATTTACTTTAAAGTACATTTTAAATCATTATGTTTTAATCTTCTGTTGTGTTTTAAAGTATACTTATTCTGACTAACACACTATAGCACATGTAAAGTATTTGATTAAAGTGTGTAATTACAAATAAATTTAAATACATGACATACAAGTTTCAATACACTGTAAAAAAATATGTAAATAAAATAAATATTATTGGAGCAGGTTTGACAAGAAAATGCTATTTCAGTTTTTCAAAATTGCACAAAATAGTGTGTTGCTTGGTGTTTCTTTGTAATTATTTGTGAAATTTACAAGCAATTTTTAGTGTAGAAATTGGGAATAAAAAGTATATTTTAGTTTACAAAAAAAGTTTGTTTGGACCATATTTCAAAGACAATATATGAAATTACATATAAAGTCCTACATTAGTGGGAAAAGCACTCTAAAGTTCAGTTAATTGCATTTAATATAAATTTAACCTATAATACATTTTAATTTATTTGCAATTAACCTGCATTTAAGTGTCAGAACACATTACATTCATTTTGCACTGGTATATTCTTTTAAAATATATAATTTCTGTAGTAAGTACTCTTTTTAAAAGTATGCTAAAGTGTACTTCTTTTTCACAAGAGAATGTCTTGAAAGATATGGTGTCTATATGAACTGTCCTTGAATGTAAAAGAGCGTTTTAAGATTCTTCAACAATTCACCTTTTGTGTTCCACAGAAACTACAACAGCACACAGGTTTAGAACAGCATGACAAACCTTTCAATTCTGGGGGTGAACTATCCCTTTCAATCCAAGCCCTGGAGTTCATCTAAAACCACCCAATTATAGCATCAGAGCCTGCCACACAAAATGATGGCTCACGTTGTCATATCTGGGTGCCTGGTGGTTGTGAGTGACTCTCATAACTAGCAAAATTTGCACCATGCTTTTATGAAATCTGGCACAGCTGGACCGTCTCTCTCTCTCTCTCTCTCTCTCTCTCGGGCTTCCGGTTGTGTGAGTGAGTGGTTGCGGGTGGAGAGCTAGCGTTTGGCTACTTTTTGGTACACGGCTGTGGTGAGCTTTTTCATCTTTTTCACACGCATGTAAAAGGTAAATCATTTATTGCTTTTTCATTTTTGAAGACGACGGAGAGGTGCGCTGGTGGTATTGTTTGAAAGTTCGCGGGGAATGGCGTCCTTTGTGACGCCGCCGCTGTCTATTGGGCACGGGGTTCGGTTTATTACGGATCCCGGGGTCACGATGGAAGAGGCTTTGCTTGCGGTAGGTGAACAGGTTGGTTATGACAGTATATCTTATGCATCTCGGATGAACAAAGCTGCTGTTGTTTTTTTGAAAGAGGAACGTTTGGTTCATGCTTTGATTGAAAATGGAGTCTTTATTAATGATACTTTTGTTCAAGTTTCGCCGCTATCTGTTCCCTCAACGAGAGTAGTTATTTCAGGTGTTCCACCTTTTATCCCTAATGAGTTAATCGAACAAGAATTGCGTAGGTTTGGAAAATTTGCAAGTGGATTTAAGACGGTGACTCTTGGATGTAAAGATGACCGTTTAAAACATGTAATCTCACTTAGGAGGCAAGTGTTCATGTTTTTGGATTCTCCGACACAGTCTTTGGATGTTTCGTTTAAGATAAAGCATGGAGGAGGATATTACACTGTGTATGCTAATTCAGGGAGCATGAAATGTTTTGAGTGTGGGGATGTGGGGCACAAGCGTCTTGCTTGCCCTCATAGAGAACAAGTGGAACGTGCAGAGAGACCTACTGAACAACCGAATGAAGTTGATGGACAAAGAGTTATAGCTTCCAGCAGCAATTCAAAGTATGTTTCAACCTCTCTCTCTCTCTCTCTCTCTCTCTCTCTCTCATATTTCTCAAATATACGCTTACAGTGTGCTATCACTTGTGCCACCTTTCTGGCTCCACATGAAGAGAGACAGATAGAGAGGGAGGTGGGGAGCGAGGAACGGTGTGAATTTAATTTTATGGTTTATTAATAAAGACATATCACTTTCTCTGTGCCCACACATCTCTGTTGAGTAGCTGCCCCTCCCTCTTCTGCTATCTGGATATCTCTTTATTAGGAAGATACAAAGCTCTGCTTGCAGGGGATCCAAAGATAGACGTCTGTGTGACAAGCAGTCAACTCTCATTCTTCAGTACATTAGAGGCTGGTCATTAGCATATGCTGTATAATTGAATCAGCAAATTAGAAACCGCATTCACAGACGTGCCTTCCAAAGTGCTTTCGATGGTTATCTTGTTATTTTGCAAATGATACATTGAAGGCTTGATTAGCCAAAATTAACAAGCAAACTATGTGGTCTACGAGGTTGCTTTCATCAACAAGCATGCATATACAATAGAAAATGAGAACAGTCGGCATGTTATAATTAAACGAAGTCTAAAGGGAACTTAATCTGTATTTAATCTTAATTACTAGTTGGCTCTGTAATGCTAGACGCCACAGTAGTACTGTCAAGTGTAAATGTGTGCGTATAGCCACAATTATGTAGGACTGGTTATTGATTAGATGTACGAGAGCGCTGGCAGGCTTAAATGAATATGCAGGAGAACAATTCATATTTCTATAATATTCCTAAAGCCTTACTTCCTTCCTTTGTCTGACTCTGAGAATTCACTGTTAGGGCAGAAATGCAAATTTGATCAGAATACAAGATTTAAATCTTTCAAAATGTAAATTACTTTCTATTCGTGGAACGGCAACTACAGGGTCCGATAAATACAGAAAAACTCATTTTTGTATAATATAAACAATAAGAGCTGTGTGTCTGCATTGTTACACAGCTTTACTGAAACATATTGCTTATGCCAGATATAGGAATTCTTGGGGTCACGGCTTACCTTTTGAAATTTGGCACTGATAAATGATGCTGTATTATTTTCCCATTCTTTTAAACTGCCTAGCTACACAAGATCAGGTTTGATGGTCCTTAAATTAGGAATTGGTGGAAAACTGTAAACCACTGCAGGAATACTGACATCAGCAGCGTTAGCAGGGTTGCAGATGTGAAGACCCTATACATTTAATTATTTCACATCACACTAAACCAAGCTTAGTCGCTGTTTTTCTGTGCATGTAAATGTAAACCCACAGTGTCTCAGCAACATGATGAAAATCTCTCTGTGTGGTGCGTCCCCTTCGGGGCCCTCACTGAGTTAATCCAACGTTGCCCCCAAGTGTTCATTGAAAGCAATGCCATCAGGGGCCCAAAGACTGGAGCTGTACGATAATTTATCGCTACATGCTTGCAGAGAATTGAGTGCAGGTGCCTCACACTCTGTTATTGCGTCACGTTCAATTTGTGCCGAGCCGAGCGCATTAATGGAGTCACAAGGTTGCAAAGACAATCCACTGTGAGCTCCATATTGCCACATAAGGGCAGAGGAAATTTATAGGGTCTGGTGCAGAAAACGAAATGAAAGAAAGACTAATATATAGGTTCTAATATAGACTATATAGCCTTATCAAAAAATGGACCTAATTCTAAAGTGATTATGATTATGTTGTAAAACAGGCCTGTTGAATCAGGCTTATCTTGAATGCAATATCTTGTCAATAGCTTGGAGAGCAGCTGATGATGAATTTTTCATCATAAGTTTCAAGTTCAAGTTAAATATGTGTTTCAGTAGGCTAATTTTCATTATAGATTACATAGATTTACTATAGATTATTAGTGCTGTCAAACAATTAATCGCATCCAAAATAAAAGTTTTTGTTTACATAGTATATGTGTGTGTACTGTGTATATTTATTATTTATATATAAATACACACCCATGCATGTTTATATTTAAGAAAAATATGTCACGTTTATATATTAAATATATTTATATTCATAAATTATATGAATATAAATATATACATGTAAATACATGTACATATTTTCAAAATATATACTGTATGTGTGTGTATTTATATATACATAATAAATATACACAGTACACACAGATATATTATGTAAAGAAAACTTTTATTTTGGATGCGATTAATCTCGATTAATCGTTTGACAGCACTATTATATAATTATAATTATATAAAGTAATAATAATTATATAACGTAATTTTTTATATTACTGGGGAAATTCCTTAAAGCCTAAAATGAGAAGTTTGATATGACTTTAAACAAACATTAGGCTATTAAATATCATACTGATAAATAATTGAAATACGTTTTCTTAGTATTTAATAATTGAACATTTCTCTTGGTATTGTTTGTGTTAATATGCACAGAATAATAAAAACAATATTTGCTTCAGCCAATTTTTGTTTAACATATTTGTACTTTGTGTACAGACAAGCGTAGCCTATTTAGCAAAAGTGTCCATGGAATAGGCCTATTTTAGGGATAAATGTATATTTATCATATTATGTAATTACGTAATTATGTAGTAATTCACTAAGACGTTAGAGATTAAAAATATTATAACGATATAACAGTGATAACTAAAAGAGGAATTAAAATCTGACGGCATTAATTCTATGACATTACAGAATGTGTTAAACAGTTCTCATAAAGGTTATAAAGCTCTTATTAATTTTCTGAAAATAACAAATTTATATAATAAAATATAGGTAGGAGTTTTTTTTTTTTTTTTTGAGAATTAGCATTTCCCTTGATATCAGCGCCTCACACTCCATCCCAGTAGGTGGCGGAATATGCACCAAAAGCTGGTTTGCCAACCGCCATTAAACATCATAAGAAGAAGAAGAAGAACAGCGATAACTTCTGACACATCCTGATGACGATACGCTCGCATTTTGCTCATTTGCTCAGCGTTTCGTAGAACAGAAATTGGAAACGCTGTCATTAAGTTTGTCTCCTTCGGCTCTCCGTAGATCACCGACATATTGTTTGTGAGGAGCAAATTCTGGAAGACGAGGAGAGTGTTACGATTACAACGTTGATATAACCAGTAATCAAAGCGTATATCAGCAAAGAAAGCACGATGGGTAAGTATCCAACCTATGCTGTTTTTTGACGCGTTAGCTCTGTTATGTGCGGTCTTTGGGGACAAAATTTGTAGCTGAAAACCCGAGAGAAGCTACATTATGTCAGTTAAAGCATGAGTGTGAAGGGCCAGTTAGCCTAGCACATTGCTGTACTCGACATATGTGTTTACCAGTGAACCTGAGAACAGATATTTGAAGCTAAAACGCCTTTATAATAGACGCTTGTGAGATTTATTGGGAGTTGACTGAGGTGGAAGGAGGTTTTGAGTCTTTGCCGGTGCAAACGCTTGGTCATGTTCAGCCAGAGGTTGTGAAATCGTCTCATGTTTGACTCTACATCGTGTATGAAGAGGAAATGCTCCGACATTATACGTTGAAGAACCCAGTGAACTGTCTTTATGCACATAAACGATGGCCATAAATGCTATTTAGGTAGATAGCTGACTGGGTTTAGACAGACTAAACAATTACTCGCCTCCAATTTCAGTGAGATCACTACTCAGCTGTAACATGTGACCAACCCTGATAGCTGATAGTTTCTGTTTTAAAGGGGTCATATGATGCAATTTCATTTTTTCCTTTCTCTTTGGAGTGTTACAAGCTCTTGGTGCATAAAGAAGATCTGTAAAGATGCAAAGACTAAAGTCTCAAATCCAAAGAGATATTCTTAATAAAAGTTAAGAGTCAGCCACACCTACCTAAAACGGCTCGTTCTAACACGCCCCCACATATCTACATCACTATGTGGGAAGATTTGCATAACACCGCCCAAATGTTCACACAAAGA
>NW_015647488.1:984320-987048 GCF_001515625.1 Sinocyclocheilus rhinocerous
ATTTCTCCGATCAGAAATGCAGACATGGTTTTATGTTTACGCGGCGCGATGCGTCATTATAATCCGTAATTATGTCCCCACTGGATGGGTTTTAATGTTTTTGTCTCGTCGCTCCGGCCGGACAGGGCATCACAGTATGGTGAGGGGCGTAACATTTCCGTCTCATGCTTGAGGTATTCGGCCAATCACAACGCATTGGATAGCTGGCCAATCACAGCACACCTCGCTTTTTTAGACCGATGAGCTTTGTAAAAATCGACGCGTTTCAGAAGGCGGGGCATACAGGAGAAACAATAATGTACAGTATGTGGAAAATAATGTGTTTTTTTAACTTTAAACCGCATAAACACATTTCATTACACCAAATACACAAAATAATGTTCTTTTTAGCAGCATCATATGACCCCTTTAAGTCCATTTATCAGATGTTTACTCAAAGGCTGTTTCTTGTCAGAAGATGGTTATGTTGTCAGAAGCAATAAAACCTCACTCATGATACTTTTAATGATTACTTGGACCCTCAGTTTTAGGGAATATTATTGAATGGGCTGTTTAAAGGTTGGGACAGAAACGATACAGACAGGATGGTCAGAATCTGACTGCTGCTGACTTGGTTTTTCCGGTCTTATGGGCTACTATTTCAACAAATCATCACAGTGGTAATTAATGAGATATCTGACAGCTTTTCCATGACAATTTAGTGGATTTCACACACTGGCATTTCAGTTTGCAATTTCTGAAACCAGGGTCAGTTTAGGCTGCAAGTTAGGCTTCTCATTGCTTTCCTTGGTGTAAAATTGATACTGAAAAGATTCATTACTTTTACACTCGGCTCAATGCTTAGGATTTTTTTCTTGGGATTTTTTTGGTCTGGACAGGCCAGTGTTTCAGATTTTTATTTGCTCTTCCAAAATAATCACAAAAAGTTATATTTGTTTTTGACCTGTGTGACCCTGAATTCTAATGAATAAGGTTGTAACAACACCAAAATTGTACATAATAGTGAATTTCTTGAATCTAAATTTCAATACCACAGCAATAACTACTAGCTTAATAGAAACTTCAAACATTATATAAGACAAGTAAACAGTCAGCAATAAAATAAGAACAAATAAACAAATTACAAGAAAAAGCACAGATGCATACAATGGTACATATAACAGTATTATTCAGGTGAGAAATAGAATACAGAAATAGAATCAAATTAAATATAAAAACACTGCATAGTACTGTGTAAATTATATAGATGGATCCTTATTAAAGCTACACAAGTTGTTTAGTCAAAGAGCAGTGCGTGATTTTGCAGGTTGAACTTTGGATAGTCTACATACTGATCCCGTCGGCTGTTTGTCCCTAGTGCTCCGTCTTTAAGCCATAGCAAACACACTTCTTTAAAATAGTTCTGCGATGGGGGCCCAGCCCATACTGCTATTTGTGAGGCCCATGTGATGGGTAACGTTGTAATGGAGCGCTTGAGTTGGGTTGAGCCACAGCTTGCTTGTCATCCCATCTAAATTTGTAGAGCAGAGTCATTATGATGTTCTTTCTCTTCTTAAAGGAGTAGTTCACCCAAAAATGAACATCCTACTCATCCTTATGTTAGTCCAGATCCGTATGACCGTCTTTCTTCCATGGAGAACTTAACCTAATATAATAAAAGTGAACTGGGGCTGTCAAATTCCAGAATAACAAAAAAAGTTGTTCACTGAAATTGTTGACCTCTATCATTGCTCTACTTAGCAATTTGATTTATGAATGATTTTTTCCCCAATTATTTGGTCTGAATGATTGATTGAGTTCTCAAGTTTAGCTCATGACTCAAAAATATGATCTTGATTTTGTGTCCTCTTGAAAGCTCCAGTTTCCACTCCCCTTTTATTTTAGTTACATGGAAAACATCAACCAGTTATTTTAGTTACATGGAAAACATCAACCAGTTACACTACCATTCATAAGTTGGGGGCTAGGTTTTTTTTTTATTAAATATTTGGCAAGAATGCATTCAAGTAATCAAAAGTGACAGTTAGGGATGTAACGATTACCGGTTTGATGATAAATCATGATAAAATTCCCCACGGTTAGTATTACCGTCTCATGGGATGTAAAGATTAACCGCGAACCGGTTGAAAATCGATTAAAATATGTGACGATTCAAATCGGTTGAGATGCTAAACAAATCGCGATTCATTTAGGTGTGTTGATATGAATGCATGTCTGAGGGGAACTTACTGTCTTTAGAAAAGTTTAGATGGTATTTTTTCTATTCATCTTGCCTCTGTATAATGCATATTAAAGTTCATAAGTGCAGGCTCCTTTGTTTACAGCGGAAACCAAGGAAACGGTTTAAGCGCCACCTGCTGGCAGAGAGTGAATCTGCGTCTCAGCACCTTTGTTTGGATCATGATTAAAATGCAGTGGTGGGTTGCCTCTAATTTTAAATGAAAAGAGCACAGACAAAGCCTTAGTTGTACATCGAATCGTGAGTTGAGTGAATCGTTACATCCCTACTTAATTATCATTAAAACTGTATTAGATTACCGGGATTTGAACAACTCGTGATAGATAAATACTGTCCAGCATAAAGCACAGTTTTAAGTAACTGTCTCATGTGCGCACAGCACGCAGAGTTAGGCCTGTCACGATAACAACTTTTTGTTGTGCGATATATTGCCCCAGAAATAATTGCGATAAGCGATATTATTGTCATTTTAAAGACCATTTTATGCCA
>NW_015647488.1:987077-1001588 GCF_001515625.1 Sinocyclocheilus rhinocerous
GTTTCGTTTTGAGTGAAAACAGGGCGGAAAAGCTGGGAGGTTTTAAAAGAGTGCTAAGAAAATTATACAAATGAATATATGAATTAATTAATTAGTGCTGGGCGGTATGACCAAAAATTTATATCACGGTATTTTCCAAAATTATACGCTTAGTAACACATACAGCTGTTCCCTCAACACAGTGCAACAGTGAAAAGGGACCCCTTTCAAACAGTGTTGCGTTCCGAACGTTGTTTAAGCGACATACACCGGTATTGCGGTATTTAAAAAATTCATATCATAACAAAAATAAACACCGGTATTCGGTATGAACCGGTATACCGCCCAGCACTACATATACACATACATACATACACAAAAGTACCGATAAGAATACCGTTAAAGTACCGGATCAATAAGCAGAATCGGTAAGAGTAGTAGTACTGTTAAAACCTTAACGATACCCATCCCTATTTATAATGTTACAAAATATTTCTAGTAAAGATAAATTCTATTCTTTTGAACTTTCTGTTCATCAAAGTATCCTGAAAAAAAAAAAAAGTATCAGTTTCCACAAAAATGTGAAACAGCACAACGATTTTCAACAAAATGTATCAGTTTCCACAAAAATGTGAAACAGCACAACGATTTTCAACATTGATAATAAAGAAAGTGAAGAGCAGGCAAAAGCATGCACATCAATCTCAACTGGGTGCTCGACTAAGAAACAAATGGAAGATCTTTTGATGTAAAGTCGGCAACACCAAAGCTCCAAAAGTATCAAAAAATTTATTTTTAAAAAAAACTGTCGCATAGCATATGTGACGTTTCGAGCACGCAGGCTCTTCATCAGACAAATGAACAACCAACATACCCCCAATCTTTATAGCAGGATTTAACACAAAATGATGTTCAAACAACCCGCAAAATAAAGATGCAAAACTTGGGGCCATCTTGGAACCCATGCTGACTCCTGAGATCTGCAGATAGTAATCTGACCCAAAGAAAAAATAATTATGTGAAAGCACCAATTTTGCCAAGTCACTCAAACATACAGTGCTTGGAACCTGACAAGGACGTTGATCAAGAAAAAATGTTATTGCCTCTAACCCTCCCTGAAATGGAACATTGGTGTAAAGCGATTCAACATCCATGGTGACTAGAAGGACCGGATAATCAGGTAATGTCACATTATTCATGAGTTCGATAAAATCCATCGTATCTCTAATATAAGAAGGTAAAGACGTGACTAAAGGTTGTAAATGAAAATCAACGAAAGCCGAAATTTTTTCTGTAAGTGACCCAATTGCTGCCACTATGGGTCTCCCAGAAGGGATATCCTTATAAGGTTTGTGAATTTTAGGCAGCGTGTATAGTACCGGTGTGATCGGATGCTCAACACACATGTATTCATATTCATTTTTTGTCAACAAACCTGAATCCACAAACAGTTTTAAAGTATTGTGTACAGATGTTTTGTAATGAGCCAAAGGATTCATACTCAATTTTTTGTAAAAAACTGAATTAGAAAGTTGTCTCTGAATTTCAAATTCATAGTTTTGTCGATCTAAAATAACCACTGCTCCACCTTTATCAGCACTTTGAATAACTATAGAAAAAACTATATTTAAAAAAAAAAAAAATTTTTTGATACTTTTGGAGCTTTGGTGTTGCCGACTTTACATCAAAAAATCCAACATTGATAATAATAAATGTTTCTTAAATCAGCACAGTAGAATGATTTCTGAAGGATCATGTGACACTGAAGACTGGAGTAATGATGCTGAAAATTCAGTTTTGCATCACAGGAATAAATTACATTTTAAAATATATTAAAATAGAAATTGTAATAGCTCACTTCAGTGTGGGCTCGGCAGAAGTGAGCATCGAGGGCGCATAGCGGCCGCAAAGGGGGTGCTTGCGAGCACCCTTCTGAAAGCTAAAATGATGAATGGGACACCCTACGGTCTCGTGGACTTAACGGACACACGCACGCGGCGGCCATTGTAAGTCCACAAGATCGCAAGTTCACATGAAGTGTGCCATTTGGGACAGGGCCACTGTCTTTATGAATGGGTCACTGAATCATTGACTCCTGAATTGTCAACACACCCTCCGATGACAATTTTTACATCACGCTTAATACTCGCCGCGTCAGCACGAGCGCAAAAGTGTGCGCGGCAAAAATGATGTGAATACTGAGGGAACGATGGCGGACGGAAAATGCAGTAGTTCTTCCCATATGGGTTTGCAACAACAGTAAATGCAACAACAAATGTAATTTTTGGGTGAACTATTCCTTTAAGCCATGGCCTGTATTGTTCATGAGCAGATCAATTGGAATGTAGCCTTCCATATGTTGGGAAGAAGGCCTCACCCATCTCACCCAAAACCTCACCCATCAGGAAGCCTGATTTCTAAGTCAAGCTGAAACTTGTGGTAGTTCTCTGCCCCAGAACTGCAGATCTTTACTGACTGAAGGTTATGGAGGCCTTCACATGGTGCCAGTGCTGATTTTGGGTTATTTTCCTCCTTTGAGATGCACTGCAATAAGATCATACAGAAAGGATGGGAGCGGATCCAAGATCTGAAACTGAACCCTCAGGCACTTTGTTTGTTAGTGCCCTGATGTGCATTCGGTAGCATTAGCCAGTCATCATTCGTAGCCTCCTCTGCTCTCAGTGCTGCACAAATGCTGAGACAGGCTGCTTTAGCTGCTTGCTCATGCAAACAGCGTTTAGATACCCTCACTAAAAGTGGTTTTGCTCACTGACTCCGGGTGGCTCTGTTCAAGTGCATTGTGCTCAGCACAAACGGACCAAAGTGAGTAATGAAGGTGGAGATAGCTGCTGAGAGTGCTGAACAATTTATCCAACGTTCATTATGTTTTGAAGGGAAGGGTTTAATAAGCTATGCAATTCCACATTCATTTTCGTCTTGCTACTGATGACATGTGCACTCTTGCGGATGGCACACCAATTGAAATTGTTACAGCTGTTTCTCCTGTCAAAATGCCCAGATACATGAGTATATTTGTCCACCATGGACAGTTTGTGCAGGTCTTGTACTCCTAGTTTCCTCAATAGCAACTCATTGGCAGAAATATGTACTTTGCCATTTTTATTGACCATTTGAAAACAAACTCTGCATCCCTATTCACAGACTTCAAATCAAGATCTTTATTCTTATAAGACAGGTATAACAAGATCTTCAGTCTTCAGTGTCACATGATCCTTTAGAAATCATTCTGATACGCTGATTTGCCGCTCAAGAAACTTTTTTTAACATAATATTATCAATTTTGAAAACAGTTGCACTTTCGTATTTTTGTGGAGACCTTGATACTTTTTATTCAGGATTCTTTCATGAATAAAAAAATTAAATAAAACATTTTTAAAGTAGAAAAAAATATTTTGGTAATCGAGTAATCAGATAAAAACATTTTTTGTGGTAATACAAATAAACCTAAGTGAACAATAGACATTAAAATGACTTATATAATAGCAATAAGGCAATAATTGATTCAAATAAAATATCAAAAGCAAGCTATCATATGGTTTTATTGAACAAAACATGTACATTGTGTACTATATCAAATGCCTGCAGAGGGTGCCAACAGCCTGGTACTTGTTTTTACACTTTACAGCATGATCTAATCCTTGTTTAATATTGACTAAACAACATTAAATTCAAATGTCCACTTAATCTGTAATATTTTGCCACTTCTTTATGATAGAAATGCTAGAGCCACTGTCATTCCTCGAACAAGAACATGTGGACATCAAAACATGCAAACTCAGAGTGAGGGTTTAAACTTTTGAACAGTTAGCATATTTAGAAAGATATTCTTCTGTATATCTTCTGTATTCTGATGTATTCTTCTGTGTTGGTGTAGGTTGATAAATGATTTGCCTTATAAATTTGATAGAATGGTGCACATTGTTCCCAGTTGAACATCATAAGCAACCTTACAATAGCACTATGCATTACTATGATTTTAAATGGGTTTTAATATTTCGTGCAGCCTCAGAAAATGGCCTAATAATGTTTTTCATGGATCCTCGACCGTGGAATGCACCACTTCTGGTAATTTGTCAGTTAATCGACACGTGTCAATGCAATCAACGATTTTTATAATAGAGTTCTCGAATTTAATCAAGGAATAGTGACAGCTCTAAAAAAGGCATTTGTTCTGTCGTGTACTTAGTTACTATGCAATATAAATATACTGTGTGGCCAAGATTATGTGGACACCTGCTTCTAATTAAAAGGTTTGGCAATTTCAGATGCACCCTGCCTTCAACTACTCTTGGGAAGCTTTTATATCTGAGCTGTGATGTCACACAATCCAAAGTAGACAAAACAAATAAACCTTTTTTTTTTTTTGTACAATTGGATTGTACTGCTGTGGTTGGGAGGTTGATTATCATGGTTTTTCTTGGATCAAAGCAGACTATTAATTGTTTGTTGTGTTTTTGGAGATGTCTGTAAAGTGTTACTAATTTGTTATGTTCTGCAGAGCCTTCAGGAAGTCCTGCAAAGGATCATTTCAGGATGAACCGCTACAAGAACAAAGCACTCAACCTGGAGGAGATGCGTCGGAGAAGGGAGGAGGAAGGCATTCAGCTGAGGAAACAGAAACGAGAGCAACAGGTGACTGTCCACTTGCTTTGTTTATTTGTTTGTTTGTTTTCATGTTCCTTATATTACCTTTTCTTTAAAGGTAACTTGAAAATATAATAAACCCCATTGAATTTAATATAAATGTTTTTGGTTTTATTGTGCACAGTTAAAAAAAAAATCTTCATAATCATCCACCGTTAATATGACTTTTACACTACCATTCAAAACTTTGGGGGTTTGTAATATTGTCAAATATTATTTGGGATAAGAATATTTTGTAACATTATCCCATACATCCTTTTCACATTGACTATGCTGATACATAAGTTAAATGGTCTGTGAATGCTGTTTCATGTTAACGTTAACTGTCACATCAATTGATGCAATTTGCACTATTGATTCTCTATTTTTCTCTTGGCAGCTGTTTAAGAGGAGAAATGTGGAGCTGCTGGGGGAAGAAGGGGGAATGTTTGACAGTCCACTTACGGATTCCTACATCTCCTCCACCACAGCACCAGTGAGTTCAAACACAAATGCATAGTTTGCTTTCTCCCATTATGTCACTTACAGGTAGAGTTGGGTATCGAAAACCGGTTCCATTTTAGAACCGGTTCCAAATGTCCTAGAACCGGGTATTCGATAAGACGCGTGCATTTCGATTCTGCTTAACGATTCCTGCGTTCGCATTTTAATGTGATTAAAAAATATTTAAGTGCATGCGATTTAAGTGCAGGAACGGAAAGAACTTGCGCCCTGTTTGCGTCTCGAACCGTTCTGTGTATTTCCACTGTAGAAAAGGTTGTTCCGGGCCGAAACTGACTTCTTTCATATTTGTCGACCAATATGCAGAAAACTACGTCAGTATATCATCATAAACACAGCCATTTTTGTCTTACAAGAACGTAAACAGATGAGCAAGAAAACACACATGTACAGTATTTTTAGATCTGCGTGCATTCGGTGTTAAAGAGACAGCAGTCTAATAAACGCGCTTCCTGTCATTAATGTTAATCAAAGAACAAAAGCAAATCATTCACTGATCTTGACTGAATATATTTACCGTATTGTCCCGAATATAAGATGATGTTTTTTTCTTGGAAATACATCTGAAAAAACGCGGTCGTCTTATATTCAGGGTCTAGACTTTGACATGTCAATAATACACCCACAACAATAGGTGGTGCCAAAACCGCATAAAACGAGTGTGCCATGAAATACGTAACAGGCAGAGGTAACACTGGGTCTGTTGTTAGTAGTGCATTATGACCCCTTAATTCAATAAGCACTATTGATTTGGACTTCTCAGAGGTGCAAACCTGGGTCGAAAACAAATTACGGTCATTGATCTAGACCAAATTTGTCCTGTGTTTTTTAGGATGGAGTAATTACAAGAGACATGGTTGAAATGCTCTTCTCAGAAGATCCTGAACTACAACTGGTCACAACACAGAGATTCAGAAAACTGCTTTCCAAAGGTATCTGGCACAAACACATGTCTGGAGTTGCCTAGAAGCGTGTCTGAGTTTTAATAAATCAATCTTCATATTGTTCAGAACCAAACCCTCCTATTGACGAGGTTATAAGCACACCGGGAGTTGTGAATAGATTCGTTGAGTTCCTTCAGAAAAGTACCAATTGCACTTTACAGGTGAGATGTGATGAAATAAAGCTAAACTAGTTTCTTCATTTAAAGTTATAAATTCAGATCCTTGAATGTGTCTCCCCCCCCCCCCAAGTTTGAGGCCGCTTGGGCACTGACCAACATCGCATCTGGAACATCTCAACAGACAAAGTTTGTGATCGAGGCCGGTGCTGTACCTCTCTTTATCGAGCTTCTCAACTCAGAGTTTGAAGACGTGCAGGAGCAGGTACAAGTTATGAAGCTGCAAGGGATAAGTCACCTTGTTTTGTTTGTGCTAAACGAGTATAAATCCCATGTGGTTATGTTAATGAATCTTTGTGTCACAGGCTGTTTGGGCTTTGGGGAACATTGCGGGAGACAGCGCTGTGTGCAGAGATTATGTGCTAAACTGTAATATCCTTTCTCCTCTACTAATGTGAGTTCTCAGTTTTTCTGTTTACCTTACACAAGACCACAGTATTGGCATTTATCTGACATAGCAATGACTTTAACATCATCTGCGGAAGAAACAAACATTTTTTGCTTAAGATAAGGATTGAATGTTTCCTTGTTACTTTTTCCCCCAGGCTGTTGACCAAATCAACTCGTCTCACAATGACCAGGAATGCTGTGTGGGCCTTGTCCAACCTCTGCAGAGGCAAAAGTCCACCCCCAGACTTTGAGAAGGTCTGTACTGCTTGTCTGTCCCTTGACAACACTCTTTATTTTCCTTATGTTTAAGAAGGCACTTTATGCGTTCAAAAGGTCTCATGTGTCATAGGTCTCAGTGTCTCATATGACAGTGAAGAGTGGAGTAATGGCTGCTGAAAATTTAGCTTAATCATCGCAGGAATAAATTGCATATTAAATTGCAATTGGTGTGCCATCCGCAAGAGTGCACATGTCGTCAGTAGCAAGACGAAAATTAATGTGGAATTGCATAGCTTATTAAACCCTTCCCTTCAAAACATAAAATTTTCTTTTTTTAGCTGTTTTTGCATTTAGTTAGGTTTCTGGCATGTCTGCCAGCTCAGAAAAGCTGAAAAGAAAACAGGCAGCCAGTTTGTTATGGGCTGTCTTGAGTCTGAAACTGTCATCCAGCGAGTTGTTTCAGTTTGCAGCCGGTTTCTATGTAGATAGCTAGCTAGCTATTTGAATAAGACCGCCTCCGAGCCATATACGGAGTCCAAGGCAGCAATTCACGTGTCTTGTGTCGACACGCCCCACAGATGAGAGGAGTGGGCCGAACAGTAGCTCATTATTATTTAAAGAGACATGCACTGAAATGAGTCGCTGTGATCATGTTTTACATGGTAAAAAGGGTGTTGTTTTACATGTCCATTGAGGAAGTTTAACTAAAGTATGTTACAGACATTTCATGAATACCCTAAAGAATCATACCAACTTGTGGAAAATAGGCATCCGCAGGGCTCGCAAAATTTCAAAATCGCTGGTAGCCCTTCGGGCAGACATTCTTCAGATTTTGGTAGCCCAAAATGAATTTAAGTAGCCCGAATATAAAAAAAAAAAAAGACACCGGCTGAAATTCACTGTGGACAAATTAGCTTCGTTGATTGCTTTTTTTCTTCAAATAACAAGTCAAGAGAGTAGGGGTGCAACGGATCACAAAACCCACGACTCGGATCATATTGCATTATCATATCAGATTTTGAGTAACAGATCGGATCATTTTGCAGATGAGCAAAAAAATATGGTTCTTTATTATTAAAATAACATACTTCTTTGATACCACATCAAAAACTAGTAGCATATAGGGATGTAACGATTCACTGAACTCACGGTGCGATGTTATTCATGATACTGATTTCACAATACAATTTTCTCACAATTTTTCTTTAACAAAATGAGATCTAAGACAAATTATAAATGAAAAAGTGTCCTTTTATTATTTCTCCAACAAAATGCTGCACATTTCTTTGTGAAATTAAATGTCAAATAATAAAACTAACTTAAAATTTTAAAACATAAATAAATACAAATAAAATAAATCTCTTCATACAAACAAACTAAGGCTTTGACTGTGCTTTTTCCATTTAAAATCAGAGGCAACCACTGCATTTTAATCACGATCCAAACAAAGATGCTAAATACATGTTATTTAGATTGACTTATTGCTGTGGATCCCCGGATCGGCTTTCACCGTTTTCACCGCTCCTTTGCCGAACCGCCGTTCTCGACTCCGCCGCCTCAGCGCACCCTTGCCCGGCTTCAGCTCACGCTAAGCCGGGGCTTTCGCTCATGCGCAAATCAAGGAAGGAATTTTATATCACTGTTCAAGATAGCCCGTCGGACAGGGTGGTAAAACATTTTGGTAGCCCGACTGGAAAACACAATAGCCCCGGGACGTCGGGCTAGCGATTTTGCGAGCCCTGATCCGATCTTCCCTTTAAAAGTATATTCAAATAGAAAACAGTTGGTTTCAATTTTACAATTTCACAATATTATTGTTTTTACTGCACTTTTGATCAAATAAATGCAAACAAATGGTGACTGCATTTATATATATATATATATATATATATATATAAAAACGTCTTTTAAAATCATTGAAAAAATCCCAAACTTTTAAACAGTAGTGTACATTTCAGTAAAATCTCAACTATTATGTATCAAATGAAAGGAGTGTTTTTACACATGACTATCAGTGACGTCATGTCATTGTGTATTGTGTTTTTTTATTTTGTATTTTTATTTACGTATTTATTTTATTTTTTTTATAAATCAATCTAGATGCTAAGTGCCACTTAATCCACAGACTTCATATTGAAAGCTGTCTTTTGCTCTTGTAGGTGTCCCCATGCCTGCCTGTGCTGTCCCGTCTTTTGTTCAGCAGTGATTCAGACCTGCTGGCTGATGCCTGTTGGGCTTTGTCCTATCTCTCTGATGGGCCCAATGAGAAGATCCAAGCAGTTATTGATTCAGGGGTCTGCAGGAGGCTGGTGGAGCTACTCATGTGAGTCCGCTATTATGACTAAATTGTCATTTCTAAATCATATTGAAACTGCTACACTTTTAAGTTCCATAATGACATATTTCAATGTGAATCTGAATTTTCAGCAGGACGTAAGGCCAAAGTGTCATAATTGACTTATGAGCTATATTCCAAATGATTGTGAAAACAAACTTTAAATAGGATCTAATTTGATTTCACATTATTTTTCTAGCTTAGTATTACAGTAGCAGAATGTGTATCGACAGATTTTTGAACTTTATTTGAGCTTTACCTAAACCAGTGGTTCTTAGAAAACATCCAACAGGTCCGCAGGCTGTATTATTAGTAATATATTTAAATAATGAAATTCTAATTTACATTAAAATGTGGGAAAAAAAACAAGATGCATACTGAAATAATTTTTCTTATAACTGTCTTTATTGGGGAAAAGTTTTTCTATATAATATATTGTTCCATTTATAATATAGTCGGCACAGCATCGTCTTTTAGTTTTAATCTTTCTGAAAATCATGCGTCGAATTGTGCCATGACTGTAAATGAATCCGCGGTAAAATGAAGTGAACAAAGGACAAAGTTCTTACTGACGTGGTCTGGATCTTCATTAAAAATAAAGTTCATAAGGCTGTGAGGGATAGACTTGCAGTCTTTATAATGGCACGCTCTGTATAAAGGTTCTAAATCATGTAATTTTCACAACTCTCACCTTTCAGAGTTTTTGTCTACTGAAATTTTTTTCAGCTGAATAATCAGTATATTGTTTAATAAAAGTTCACACTGTACTGCTATACTTTACAGATTGTTTTCATTCCTGTCAAAAATTAAATATGGCACTACCCTGACTAAGGTCTATATCAGGGGGCCTTCAAATATTGTGTTGGACAACCGGGGACCTTTGAGTCAAAAAGTTTGAGAACTGCTGTTCTTGATGACCTCTTTCCTCTGTTCTTGCAGGCATACCGATTACAAGGTGGCCTCTCCTGCTCTGAGGGCCGTTGGAAACATTGTTACAGGAGATGACATTCAGACACAGGTGTGTTAGTATGTGAGCAGATGTATTTCTTCATCTTCATGTATGATTATCTCTGGTTTCGAACAGGAGATGGATGGTCTCCTTATGCTTCTATTCTCTCTGACCTAGGTGGTGTTGAACTGCTCAGCTCTCCCCTGCCTCCTGCACCTGCTCAGTAGTGCCAAGGAATCCATCAGGAAGGAGGCCTGCTGGACTATCTCCAACATCACAGCGGGAAACAGAGCGCAGATTCAGGTACATCCTGACCCACACTCCACATCTGCTACCAAGAAGCACACTCACAGGGCTCAGCTTGTTTATCGTGTGCGGCAGGGTTGCACGGCTGCGCCCTCAAACCTTCAAAGGAGTGGTCCTGTTTATAGTGTCTACTTGGGATTTATTTTTGGATTTAAGGATGATTTTAATCCTGTGTTCTTTTTCTCACCCGTCATCATCATCTTCTGCAGACCGTAATAGATGCAAACATCTTCCCAGTCTTGATAGATATCCTACAGAAAGCAGAATTCCGCACCAGGAAGGAGGCGGTGTGGGCGATCACTAATGCCACGTCAGGTGGCACACCTGAGCAGATCAGGTGAGCTCTGAGCATGTGCTTACAGACAGCTCGTTTTAAGCATCTTAAGCATTCAGACTTCTGACAAACTTGTCACAAAGCCTGGCATACCATTTACCATCGCTTTGAGAATCAGGTCATTGACATGGAGCTCATTTTTGGCGAGCTGCATGCCAAAACATGCTGATCAAATAACAACATAGGAACTGATATCATGGAGAGGACCCCTGCTGACCCTTATGACTGTGTATCAAGGTCATTGATTCACCTAAAATATCAGATAATTTGACCTTATTATGACAAGACCAGGGTAGTTCAGGCTGTAAAATGTCATGTGGTGCGACTTCCTAGAGAATTACAAAAAAATACCTTTTATCTTTGAAATATTAAAATAATAATATTTTTTTTCAGTGTGTACGGAAAATATGAGTAATTCAGTTTAAACGTTTGATAAATTGTATAAACATTTTTCAAAACTGAATGAATAACTAAGAATGAGAATGTATAAGAATCTAAGAATGTCTTTTAAAGTAGATTTTTCCTTTTTCTTTTACCTTTTTCTTCTTCGTTTACCCTCTTATTTACAAGTACAAGTTTGATTGCAACATATAATCATTGCTGTTAATAGTGTTCATCGTCTGTTTGATTACGTCATTAACTGAATTTTACCATACATTTCTGCCATATGTACATTAACTAACATAGTCACCACTGATAAGATACTACTAAATATATTGTAGAAACTTAATTTCCTGTAAAGCTGCTTTGCAACTATTTTTATCGTGAAAAGCGCCATACAAATAAACTTGAATTGAATTATTGGTCAAAGACCCAGTTGTAGACCTACAGTTGGCTTTGCATTCATATTTACATAATTTTTCATGGCCAATCCTGATTTCCTATTGTTTGTTTGTTTTTTTTGTTTGTTTTTTTATTAATGAATGGGCCGATACGGATTGCTTTTTGCTTTCTGTCTTTAAGCAAGCAACAACAAAGAAATTAAAGAGAACATCTTGCTCCATTACAGACCAAACTGGCCTTAAAGAAAAAGAAATATAATTTGAAGTTAGAGGCAAACATTGCATTTTAATCATGATCCAAACAAAGATGCTACATGCATTTAGCATGAGCAGATGTTTTTGCGAATGTGTCTGAATAGTCTGACTTTATCTTTGTGAAATTATGCTACATAAAACAACTGCAAAAAAAAAACAAAAAACAGATGGGCTGAATGAAAATGTAAATTCACTCTCTGACAGTAGATGGCACTTGTGGAATAGAAGTGATGCAAGAACATGCTAAAATTTTCCGGACAGTCAGTTCCCTTCAGAGATGCATTCATATAAACCTCAAAATGTCTGGTTACGATTGATGGCCAGTCGACTGGTGCATCTCGAATATTTACCCTCTTTACATGTATGTGTCAGACAGCCTCTTTTTGTCTGTGTGGGTGATTCTTGGTCAAAATAAGCAGCAGTGTGTGCACAAACTCCTGATCGTCAATATGTCTGGCTTTTTGAGTCACAGTAGTCAAGTCACATGACATCATTGGTTGAGGGAGAATAAAGATATAATTGAGTTAGAGCTGACCTCAGAAATAAATTCTCAAGATAGTTTAAGTTTAGCATGGGAGCCCATTTAAGCCCGTCTGGCCAAGTTGGGCCTTCTCAGAAGGCTATTAGCATGGCACAGCACAAGCGCTAATATTGGAGAAGTTGTCACCAGGGAGCACTTGTGATGTGTTTATCCAGTTTGAGTTGCAATGTGGTTTTCATGCCGTCTAGTGAGATCGCACAGTCTGAAAGCAGCGGTGTGCTTAAAGTGTTAAAGTATCACTATGCACACTTACAGCAAATGGCTGCAGTTTTTATCAGACATGCACTTATGGTATTTAGCCACAGCCAAAACAGTGCTTCATTAAATGTATCAGCCTATAATGTATACTTACTGAGTGCTTCCTTTGACATAAGCGTAGCAACAACTTACCAAGATCTCATCTAATTGTGTTTATAATGTACGAGACATGTTTTTAACTGGAGTGTTACATAAGTGTGGTGTTATGACTTGACATTATTATTGATGTTTTATGAATAAGCTTTACTTTTGTTTTGTGTCCAAGGCATTTTATTTAATCATTTATTTAAGATGTTTCTTGGTCTACTTTTAGACTGAAAGATAGTTTTGGCTGTAATAATAATAGATTTTGCTTTCCTCCTGTCCTTTCACGTTCCACATTGCTTAAATGTTTTTTAGAATCAGTGAATAAGAAAGGAAACTAGAGACAGTTGCTAGCTTGTTCATTTGCTGAACTTGGGATGTTTGACCCGTGCTCATGGTATCATTGTGTGTCTAAATCTGAAATGCAGATTCCGTTTTACACAGTGATTTGATGGGCATGGCTTGCCAAATATAAATTCTCTCATCTTCAGTTTATTGTATTGAGGGAAATTAAATTATGATGTTTATTTTCTGAGAAATTAAGTACTGAAGGACAAATATTGTCCCAGTCATACTGGTGCATGGCTAGTTTTACAAATTGATTCATTCCACGAATTACACAAAGCAGCAGAAGAGGGATTACATAATATTCTGTGCCAAAAAATAAATCAGTTATTGGACTTTATTTTCGAGGACAGTATTCCAAGCACAATGTTTTTTTGGATTGCATTTCCTATTCAATTAAGACAGAATATGGTGACACACATGCTGTTGCTTATTATTCCCTTACCTGTCAACTGGATAGACTAACAAAAACATTATAATGCAACGACACTTACATCGTCATAGCATCTCGTGCGCCACTGATAAGGCTGCCTCCTTAACGCACACCTAAAATTCGAATGCAACATTTTTGCATTCGAATGTGGATTTTTATTTTAAATTCGACAAATATTCGAAATTTGAATTTATTTTTTTTGACAGCCCTAATAAGCAGTAATTAGGAGTTTATTGAGGGAAAACTTGTATAGTGAGTGTGTTCCCTAATCTAAAGTGTTTCCAACAATGTTAAAAAGAGTAATTTTTTTTATTTTATTTTTTGTGTATGGTAAAAACAAATCTTTTGAGCTTTCTATTTATCAATATACAAGTCTTTACTGGGACTTTTTTTAATCAATTTAGTGCATCCTTGCTGAATAAAAAAACATAAATAAAAACCAATCAAAGAAATATATGTAACTCTCGCTGTCTTTCTCTCTCTTTCTCCTCTTGCCAGGTTTGGACAAAATCGAGTTCCTACAGAGTCATGAAAATCAGGAGATCTACCAGAAAGCCTTTGACCTCATCGAGCACTATTTTGGAGTAGAGGAAGAGGATGCCAGTCTGGCACCACAGGTGGATGAGAACCAGCAGCAGTTTCTTTTCCCGCAGCAGGAGGCCCCCATGGAGGGCTTCCAACTATAACCAACCTTCAGACACTTCCCGGCCGCCCCTTCCCTTTACACCCATCCCTGCACCCCATACCGGTACTAAAACATACGTCGGAAACACTCAGAGTGCAACCATTCATATCTGGGTGAAGCAAATTTTCGACCCGTGACACAGACTGATTTATTTATTCACTGAGGTGTGTCTCACACAGGGGGAACATATCCACTGCCCTGTCACACACAAGAGAGCTGGATTTTAGTTTCTTTCATTTCCCCCCCCTCAGTGATGCAGCTAAATAATCATCTACCTCAGGTAGAGATTGTGGTGCTGTCTTTTTTTTTTTTTTTTTTTTTTTTTGGGGG
>NW_015647488.1:1002174-1005450 GCF_001515625.1 Sinocyclocheilus rhinocerous
GGGAGGTAATGCCCTTTCACGAAAAGATGAGAGAATTTTCTCATTTATTTAAAATCAGAAAATCTTGATCTTCATCCTTATTCTTTTGATACTGGTTTGTTTTTCATTATTTTGTGTTTATAGAATTCCTTTTTTTTTTTTTTTTCATTATTCATATCCTGGTAGTTAAACAAGCCTGGTTGTGTTTGATATGGCCATCCTTTATAAACAAAACTCTTAGCATAATAACTGCAGATGCGTTTCATGAGGATTTAAGCACTCTTCAAAGGATTTCTTAAGCCGTTTCTGTTCTCTTAGTATTAATTTCAGACCATGCTGGGTGTGGAGTTTGTAGTCTATTTGACGTGGTGGTGGTGGGTGGTGTTGAAATAATCCAGGTATTTTAGTAAAAGAGTAGCCTAACATAAAAAGTCATTACTTTTAAGAGACAATGACTGGAAAAGTGGGGCCCAAAGAGCCCATTTAGTAAAGATAATGCACAGTTTCTTTTTGTTTAGTTTTTTCTTAACCAGGCAGGGGTGAAATATCTAGTTGTAGGATGTTCGTGGTGTGCAGTGTTATGAATAACTCTTCTTTTGATCAAAGGCTTTAACTTTGAAATGTGATCTGGGGGAAGCAGACGCATATCTGAGGGCCGGAGTGATGCACGTGATGGAGTCTTAATGGAGTCTGCTCTGTTATTCTCGTCATTAATTGGAGCACAGTAATTCTGGGTGGTTCAAGGTTTGTTCAGGGCAGCCCTCAGTATGTGCATGTTGGGGTTTTGCATGGTGTTCTGTTGGTATCAACAATCATTTTGTATCCCTTGCCAGATCTTCATTCAACAATTAGCTTGCGCTCATTAGATGGAGTAGTTCCGGTTTCTGTAGTTTTGCAGGTGCTGTCGGTATGGCAAGGAATAGTTATTTAAATAATGAAATATATGGGCAAAAATATATATATAGATATTATGTTCTATTTGCACACACCTCGCACACATGCATACAAGACCAGCATACACTTCATAAACATGTACACAAACAGATTAGCATAAAACCGAGGGGAAATGGCTTGCATCATTTCTTTTTTTTCTCATGTTGATTTGTTCCACCTTTTGGCACTTTTTGAGTTGATGCACTAAAAGTTGAACACACCTGGGTTTGATGTTGGACTGCTGTGGATTTCAGACAGAGGGAATGAAAAGTTTCAATATTAACCTCTCGGTTTACTTAAAAACTGTGAGTAAACTTTTCCTGTCATTATGGAAGCATTTTTCCTCTACCTCCATAATACACTGACCGAAGGGTGCTTCTCTGGGTGAATGCTAGGAGTCGTTTGATTTAAGATGGGCCTGTATCTATGAAAACAAAGCGAGACGTTGACTGACGAATGATCTGTGAAGTGAAAGGAAGTGATGCGACGCTCATATCAGCATTTGTTCTTAACAGTGCAGCATCCTGTGTTTGGTTGACTAGTATCTAGAAGTCTTTGCTTATAAACTATGCTTATTAAAATATATCTAATGGTCTACAAAACCACTGGGTGGGTTCATATGTTGATCAAAAAAAGCAAAGAAATTATCTATTAATGGAAATGCACTCCTATTCACAAAAGTGCCAATCAGACCAACAAAGACAAGAGGCTGAGTCGTATCAATCTGTCTTTGATTTTTTTTTTTTCCTATTTTATTTACTTGAATGTGTACATATATTGTGCAAATATTGCTGCTCTATTTTCTTATCTTACAAATTAGAGGTTACATTGCCTGCCACAGTTTCATTAGAGATGTGATGGTCTATTTGTACACCAAATTGGTAAACTCAAAGGTATAAAGATAAAAATGCATAATTTATTGTGCTGGTTCAATTAATACTTTAAACCAAGGCCAATGTAATGTTGAAATGTTGTCTCAGTGTGTACTGTTTGCTTAGCTTGTGCTCCTTTTGGATGTAGTTCTATTGTCAGAGAGGACGTGAGAAGGATACTAACGATTAAGGGGAAAACTCTGTAAATTCTGTTCTTGCCCTCGTTGAGTATTTTTGTGTGTGTTTGTGTCCTGTTTATGAGCGCACTAGCTGACCATGTAGACCCAACTATGTTGTTTCAAGTCTGACTTCCCTCTGTAAGTAACCGTAGCACAATTACAGAAAATCCAAATCAGTTCAGGCCTCTTTCACAAATGTTTTGTTCTCAATTAAGGATATTCGCGTTAAGAAGCCAAAAGTTTATATATATAAACAAATCTGGGTGTCATATGATCTGTGTACCTCGATGAACTACATTTAAACCAGTGAGAAGGATACTAACGATTAAGGGGAAAACTCTGTAAATTCTGTTCTTGCCCTCGTTGAGTATTTTTGTGTGTTTGTGTCCTGTTTATGAGCGCACTAGCTGACCATGTAGACCCAACTATGTTGTTTCAAGTCTGACTTCCCTCTGTAAGTAACCGTAGCACAATTACAGAAAATCCAAATCAGTTCAGGCCTCTTTCACAAATGTTTTGTTCTCAATTAAGGATATTCGCGTTAAGAAGCCAAAAGTTTATATATATAAACAAATCTGGGTGTCATATGATCTGTGTACCTCGATGAACTACATTTAAACCAGAAATTTAACGGTTATATTGTTATATTGGCAGTTTAAAGTTGCAGTCCTTGCACTGCTCTTTACTCCTTAAAATAACTTCTGAGAAGTGCAGAAAACAATAAAATATTTACAAAAGGCCACAAATAAGTGAAATTGGGTCTTTATGGTCTTCCGTCCTAGATCTTGTAGATGTTGACATTTGGAGACTTTTTGTCTCTTCCAAACCTGGAGCCGATGAATATGGCTGTGTCTAGTAATGCTGACTCACCTGTGTTTACAATGCTACATGTTTAAGTACTTTTCATACACAATATTAAGACATGCCCAGGTGGATATTGTATCCTGGTTTGGTCATTTCTTTCCTTTTAAATGTATTTATATTTAAATATTTTTTCTTTCTTTCTTTTCCTCCTCTGCCTACAATTGCCCATACTGTGACTGACTTGACTTTACCGACGATATGAATGAGTGACGGACACACAAACTGAACATGTCACACAAACATTTACATGAACAATTCTGAACAAATGTTTAAGAGGTGTTTTTTTTTTCTTCTTTTTTTGTCCAGATACAAATAAAATGATAAAACACCTCCTGGTTTGTAAATGTATTTCTGTAAAGTCAATATAGGAGTGGTGAATACAGCTGTGCAAAAGACGGAAGGAAGCATGTTTAATAACGCATATACTGCTAAAATAAATATATATATAT
>NW_015647488.1:1005623-1009425 GCF_001515625.1 Sinocyclocheilus rhinocerous
TATATATATATATATATATATATATATTTCAAGTTGCCATTACTTACACAGAGAAATGTGGCTTCACATAGACCAATATTGCTTTAAAGTTTCTTAAAATACATTTTCCTTAGTCAAATTTGTAATTGATATAAAGAGAGATATGATACTGCTTTTACATTCAGTACATTTGAAAACCTGTCAGTTTAAAGTCTTGAAGTCAGTATTAATACAGTACACAAAACCTTGCACCGCTCTCAAATAATGGATGTACTTCTGGCTGAATTAGTTTAGACATAGAAGAAGCCTGCAGCCATTTTTCTGATACGAATGAACTTTAAGACAGAAAGATGTCACTTGGTTCAAAATGTATTGCTGGAGATTGTTTAAATGCTATTTTGAAAAGGTTTATTACTGTGTTTAAGCTACTTTTAACTGGCATTATGGTCTAATGATATACCAAAAAATAAATAAAAAATACCATATTACTTGTTTCTTATGAAATGCCATGCAAGGGCATGTGATGAACTTCTGAAATGAGGTGGCAAAAATGCTCTTTCTTAATTTAGGTTCTGAGTTGAATCAGAGTCATACCATTCCTGGTATTGCAGTGGTTAGTTACATAAAGTGGTGCAAGGAATAACATCGGTAAACTGGCATCAGGGTCATGGGTGCCCAAGGCTCACTAATGCACATAGGGAGCGGAGGCCTGGTCTGATCGCACAGAAGAGCTACTGTAGCTTAAATTGCTGAAAAACGTAATGCTGACCATAAAAGTTGTCAGAACACACAGTGCCTCAAACTTTGATGCGCATGGGGTTGCGTAGCCACAGACCAGTCAGAGTACCCATGAATGTGCATGTGGTCTGGCACCGAGACTTAAGCAGCAGATCATCTCTAGATCACGGGTGTCCTGCAGAGTTTAGCTTCAACCCTAATTAAACACCTGAACCAGCTAATAAAAGGTCTTCAGACTGACTAGAAACATCCGGGCAAGTGTTTTGGAGCTGGTTGAAGCTAAACTCTGCAGGACATTGGCCCTCCAGAAGCAGGATTTGACACCCATTCCAAGTCCTACAAGTTGTGAGGTGGGGCCTCCTTTGATCAGATTTATTGGTCTAGCACATCCCATAGATGCTCAATCAGATTGAGATCTGGGGGATTTGGAGGCCAAAGCAACACCTTCAACACTTTGTCATGTTCCTTATACCATTCCTGAGATTTTCTGGCAGTGTGGCAGGTGCATTATCCTGCTGAAAGAGGCCACAGCCATCAGGGAACACCATTGCCATGACATGGTGTAACTGTGGTTATTAACGGTGGTCTGCAACAGTCTTTAAGTAGGTGGTATGTGTCAAAGTAATATCCACATGGATGCCAGGACCCAAGGTTTCCCAGCAGAACTTTGCCCAAAGCATCACACTGCCTCTGCCAGTCTGCCTTCTTCCCATACTGCATTTGCTGCCATCTCTCCCTAGGTAAACAACACAATACAAGACTTGGTGTTTTAGAGATGTTCTGACCCAGTCGTCTAGCCACCACTATTTGGTCTTTGTCAAAGGCAGATCTTTTCGCTTGCCTGTTTTCCCTGCTTCCAACACATGAAATCTGAGAACGGTTCTCGTGCTGCCTACCATATCCCACCCCTTGACAGGTGCCGTTGTAAAAATATAATCAATTCACTTATTGTGGGTGATCAGTGTTCTATATAGAATAGTTTCCATATATGGAAATAGTTGTAAATGTATATGTTATGAAAAAGTTTTCCATTGCTTTGTTATTATGGCATATAAAGTACTGCAGTTTTTCCAGATTGCAAAAACACATTTCCTGAAATACACTTTTATCAAAATTACAAAATTATAACCCAAATACACTGAAGATCCATGTCATTATTTTTCTCAAAATTTAACAGTTCCTGAATTTTAGTTTAATGCTAACAGTATTACAGTAATGCAGTCAGAAAAAACAGTATTTTGGAACAAAACAAGCTAAATTTACTGCACACTTTAAATATTTCTTATTAGACAATTTTGCAATAATACATTATGATACATACTATATCTATATATATATATATATACTGGAACTATAGACAAATCAAATATACATCAACATATCTAACATCATTTTAAGGCCAGGCTTGGCATCCATGAAACTCATCCGCCGTACAGTTCAACATTTTATTGTCATTTTCCCTGAGTAGAAACTGAGTTTGTGTTTCAACTCTTCATTTATGAGGTTCTTTCCATTCAGGTCCTCTAGTCTAGAAGAGCAAGCCCCATGTTCTTTGCCCTCTGTTCTCGTTTCTTCATGTTCCTCATGTCTCGCTCCAGACTCTCCACTCTAGCCAAGGCTTCACTGAGTCGGGCCTTTAGACCAGTGGGATCTGCAGGCAATGCATAGGAGTGGTCCTAGAAGAAAGGAAGATGAAAATGTTTATATTATAATCAGTGGCGTAGCATCTTGGCATGCAGGGTATGCAGGTGCATATGGGCCCGGGCAGTTTGGGGGCCCGCCGAGCTGGGGGGAACTTTTAATTGAAACGAGGGAACGAATAGAGCCCTGCATGGGCCCGGCCCTTGTCCAACAGCTTATGAGAATTCTCGGCCCGAGTCCGACTGGATACCGTGACTTTTTTCTCTCTCTCTTCCCCATTACACAGCTATTAAAATAGCTCAGTTTTGGTTTTTAATGGCAAAGTGGTCATATTTCTTTTTGTTTCTTTATTAAGTTAATTTAGAAATATGTTTGGAACATTTTATGTTTGTTAAATTCAAGTTTTAGTTTTTTAAAGGAACGACCGAGTGGCATTCAGTTCAGCATTATGTTTGATCAATTTAGCCTTCTCAAACCAGCAAGACTTGCCTAAAATAAACAGACATAAAACACTTCATGCATTTCACAGTATTCATTTAAACATTTAACCTAGAGAAATGAGCGCTGTTAGGCGCATATCCAATCGTTTGTGCGGAGTGGAAGCTAAAGCGTGCTTTGCAGGACATGGAGGCGCCAGCCTGATCACTTGCATTTTTTTTTTTATAACAGTGGAAACTTAAAAATACGCTGTCATTTTTGCACATAAAGGTAAGAGTATACATCATTCGGAACTGCAAATGGTCTACTTGTATTTGTGTGCACTCACAATATCAACAAAACCTTGTGCTTTTGTATTCATTATGTAATCCGTGAATTTCTCTCTAAAGGCACGTCCAATGAGGAGATGGTGAGTCAGGTTCATTCATTTTTGCAGCATTGACTCAGAAAACATTAGTTTATTAACAAATAATTCAAATATCCCCTCACTATTTTTTTACTTTTTTTGATTGTTTTTTATTTATTTTTTGGGCCACTGTGCCAAAATTGTGTTTTGCATTCAGTAGCCTATACGGCAGCATTTTTGTGCCACGTTTAAAAATAACTAAATAAATAAGATTAACGTCATAATATTTTAAGAATAGTCAAAATTACGATAATAAAATCATGTTATATTGCGTGAAGTTAATGTGAAAATTCCACCTATAGACTTACTAAAAAAAAAGTCTGTGGCATCCGTCATTCTTTTGACTTTTTTTAAACTCTGATTGATCGATTCATGAGACATTCGTTTGTATTCAATTGTTCTGATTTTTTTCAACATGCATTCAAATATTCATGTTTAGTTCGTGCTGCAAATATTAAAGAGGAAAATATCAAAGAGCGTATTATTGTTTGTATGTTATCATAAAATTGACAGAAGGCTGAGACTTTGTAGTAACAAAGCTAACAAAGCTGTTATTGAGTGGCTTGCGTGCTACAAATAATGGACTTGAAAACTTTAAAC
>NW_015647488.1:1010526-1016354 GCF_001515625.1 Sinocyclocheilus rhinocerous
AAAAAAGTCTGTGGCATCCGTCATTCTTTTGACTTTTTTTAAAACTCTGATTGATCGATTCATGAGACATTCGTTTGTGTTAAATTGTTCTGATTTTTTTCAACATGCATTCAAATATTCATGTTTAGTTCGTGCTGCAAATATTAAAGAGGAAAATATCATTGATTCATATGCAGCTTGAACTGAGGCGAATTATCTCACTACAAATTAAAGAGCGTAAAAAGATGTTTGTTGTTTGTATTTTATCATAAAATTGACAGAAGGCTGAGACTTTGTATTAACAAAGCACAAAGCTGCGATTATTGGGTGGCTTGCGTGCTACAAATAATGAATGGACTTGAAAACTTTAAACATCATTTCCAAGAATTAGCCTATACCGTAAATAAAACAGCTTGTGAATAGTCACGATTCACGTAACGTTATTTACTTCAGAAAAATCAACAATAGGGCCTAAGTTAAGTTAACCGAGTTGGAGCCCATAACGTTTGGGGGGGCCCGTACAAATTTTTTGCATATGGGCCCGGGCCACTGATTATAATGTTTATTTCACATCACTCACAGTCATAGCTGTTTGGTGCATAATCCATACAAATACTCACAACATTAGGCAGAGGTTTAGTGTCTTGTAACTGCTGAGAACAGTCCACTGGCAGGCTCTTTTCAGCTTTCCTTCTTGTTGTCCTGGTTGCCACTGGCTGAAGTTGAAGATAAAATATATAACTGAGCCATATGACAAGCTATCAAAAACGTATAATCTAATGGTAGACCTACCCTTTGTAGATGAGCTGGGAAATTGAAGACAGATGGTTTAGCTCCATCTCGAATCCTGACAATCTGACCTGTCCTGTCCAAGTCCTGTGGCCTGAAGTGCTCACTGCACAGCACAGAGCAGTCACCGGCGGAAAAACCTTTCCTTCTTGTAGCTATTTCCCACTGCCTCCTTAATGCTTTCTCCTTAGGAAACCTTTAAGTGTGAGAAAAGCCAGCTAACAACTGTCAGATTCACAATGTCACTCACTCACCCGAAACAAGTTGTCATAAAAGTTGGTTAACAGAAAAATGCCAATATAGATGAAAGGTCTTGGGCAATTTGTAATACAATATAAACCAGAGCTACTCTAAGTTCCAAGAGGTTCATCATACAATTTCTTCCTAAGGTCCAGACAGTAATAACTTACATGGTGTCAGTATTCAGTACAGCTAGGAAAATGTTTTTTTTTTTTTGGAAGAGTTATTCGAAATTTCAAAGTTTTAGTCACGTAAACAAAAGTCTTTTTAGCCATTCATAAAAGGCTGTGATGTCACATGAAAACTATGAACAGAATTTTTTATTTGTAATAGTTTTTTTTTTTAATTCAAATATTTCTCAGAGTTACTACTGAATATGAAAATATCAGATCAAACTCTTATTTTTAAGACAGCAATCCAGTAAATGTTCTAAATTTAGAATGTTTTACTGTAATTATAATTTGATATTCAGAAACCTAAGGCCATATAAAGTCTTATGGCTAGTTCAAAGGTGTCCCCTGAGAGAAAATGTAGAAGATGTCATGTCGTGGTAGACCATTTATAAAAAATTATAAGTATGAATTTTCAAACATTAAACCAGCGGGCACCTTGATATCAATTTGGCCTCATATATTAGTCAAGACTTGATCAAGATGCTGTAACTTCATTTTAAATTCAGTTTGAACGGCAATTTCTTCCAGTGGTAATTGGGTGAAAATAGGAAGTTAATCCCACACTGAAATTGGTTTAATGTATATGTAGACCAATATGTTTGACATTCAATTTACATAAAATGAACCCGATAGCACAGGTACATCACGGCGACGTCTATTTGACATCTGCATTTACAGCTGCAAGATGTATCTGCCATACATCTATAGGACATTTCCTATCAGATGTAAAATAGACGTTTAGAAAATGTCTTTAAGATGTTTATGATTTAGAGTGTATGTAAAACATGAAAATATCAGATCAAACTCTTATTTTTAAGACAGCAATCCAGTAAATGTTCTAAATTTAGAATGTTTTACTGTAATTATAATTTGATATTCAGAAACCTAAGGCCATATAAAGTCTTATGGCTAGTTCAAAGGTGTCCCCTGAGAGAAAATGTAGAAGATGTCATGTCGTGGTAGACCATTTATAAAAAATTATAAGTATGAATTTTCAAACATTAAACCAGCGGGCACCTTGATATCAATTTGGCCTCATATATTAGTCAAGACTTGATCAAGATGCTGTAACTTCATTTTAAATTCAGTTTGAACGGCAATTTCTTCCAGTGGTAATTGGGTGAAAATAGGAAGTTAATCCCACACTGAAATTGGTTTAATGTATATGTAGACCAATATGTTTGACATTCAATTTACATCAAATGAACCCGATAGCACAGGTACATCACGGAGACGTCTATTTGACATCTGCATTTACAGCTGCAAGATGTATCTGCAATACATCTATAGGACATTTCCTATCAGATGTCAAATAGACGTTTAGAAAATGTCTTTAAGATGTTTAGGATTTAGAATGTATGTAAAACTGACTTCTTAAAGACTTGAATAGATCTTTGTACAGAGCAGATGGTGAAAGATTTAGGTACACCGCTGCGTGGCTTGGTGGCGCTGCTCAAAACAGTGCGGAGTGGTTTTAAAAGTCGAGATGGGTCGAGTTGGCGCCTGAGACTTTATATAAACTTTACCTTTAAGATTTCTTATCCAGTATCAGCTTTTATAGTTAGCGGTTGTTAATACAGACTGTTAAAGTACAATGACAATCGGAATCTCTGTTCAAAGATGACTCGATGATCTTATTTAAAGTCCGCGTGAACCGGAAGTTGCTGCCGACTTTATGTCAGTGTAGTGACGTATTTCCATCTGAAACGAAATATTGAATAGAGGGCAAATGGTTTTATTTTGGCGCTCGCCCTCTCTGTCTCTCACTAATAGCAACCTAACGGTTGGAGGGGTGTGTTTAGGGCTGGGAATCGATTCCGAGGCATTGGGAATTGAGAGTCGATTCCAAAAGTTGGAATCGATTCCATCAAGGGGAATCGACTCCTCATTCAGAGCCTTTTTCAGTTCAACGAAGTTGAATTATGGGTGCCTCTCAAACGGAAGGCTGCACAGTGCTTACATTTAAATTCACGAAAATAAACTGAAAGAAAACGAGTCGGTACTGATCATCTGAATTTTAGGATGCAGCCTTCCGTTTGAGAAGCACCACTCGTGCTCGCTCACTTTGTTCGAATCTTTTGTTCTGAATCAGTGGTTCGGAACTTGTGATTTCGGAAAATGAGGCTTCAGGTTTCAAAACGAAACACTTTAAACTTGTAATTTCGTGTTTAGACGGAATTTTATTCGCATTTTTTTTTAACGTTTTGACTAGCAGATTCAACTATTTTGCGGTGTTTCGAGCGCTTCGAAACTGTGAATCATTTTGCGGAGCAATGGGTTCAATTCATGGTTCAATTGATTCAAAGCCTCGTTTTCCCATCTATTCGGCAAATATTTTTGAGAAATATTAATTCAAAGCTAACATAAAAACAAATCAAAAACATAATAACAATAACAAGAAGAAGAAACCACTGCCATAGTACAATATAATAACATTAATAAAATAATATTACACAGGAAGTTTGCAAAAAGGTTCGACCAATCACCTTCGGTTGTTCCCCTGGCATTTCCGTTGTCAGTTGGAAGCAGCAGTGGGAAGGGTAAAGACTCGAGTGGTGACAAACATCAGGAGTGGTTTCTTGGACCAAACTAAACACTGGTATTAGTTTAAATGATATTAGCTGACAGCACAGATGCATTTAAGGTGTTTGTTTTGTGAAACTGTAAAACGGTAGGGCGCGTCGAGTCAGTAAGCAGATGTTTAACTGAGCGTGTGGTTAGCCATGACTGCTAAACTAGTCGAGTGAGATGTTGCACAGCTAACGTTACAGCTCTCAGTTATACTTCTAGTTTATCTACAGTTATAAACTGTCAGTTAAAAGTAACACGTGTTTTTGTTTTGGACGTCTGTAAGCTGTTGACTAATGTTTGCAGGAAGCATTTTATGATTGACAATCGATTGAATGTCCTAAATGTGATCTGAAGTCGGTGTTTAGTGATTAGCGTGCTATGATATTATATAGCCAGTCATCTTCGTTTGTTTTGCCAGTCTCTCACGGCAGATTCGTTGTTAATGTGCGACTGATCTGAAACCGAAACTGTTCAAGCTTTTAAATGCAGTGTGCCGTCTTGTATTCGTTTATCTGTGTGTTGTTGTGCCTTTTAGTATTTGTTCATAGATCAGCAATGCAGAGGATGGAGATGGAGGATCCAGTAGCTGATGGCAGTGCAGATGGTACAGATGAGAGCACCGCTGCATCTGAGATGACCAACAGCCCTAAAGAAACCGTAACACAGCCGGATGGGACACTAACCAACAATTCTCAGACAGAGGAAGGCTGTGAGTGTGCAAAACCCTAGTGTGTTGACTTATTCATTGCCATATTTCTTCCCACCCATTTTCTATGTTTCTTGTGTTCAGTGGCAGAGGCTGGAGCACATTCTGACATGGCTGAGGAACTGAGCAGACAACTGGAGGACATCCTCAGCACCTATTGTCATGAGGATGGTGGTGTTGGCGGCGAGGACGCGGCGGTGACCAACGGCCAGCCTGACGGTGTGGAAGTGAATGGGCTGTCTGAGAAGGAGGACGGCAAGCAGGAGGAGGCCAAGCTGAATGGCAATGGATTCCCGGAGAAGGACCAAAAAAAGCTGCAGGAGAAGAAGAAAGTGAAGGGACTGGGTGAGTCAGTGTGTTTGCCTGAACATGCCTTTTAATGCTCTTTACTTTTTCTGGTTTTCGTGTGTGAAATCCAGTCTTTACAATAAGAATCCACACAATCAACTGTTCCCCATGCAAGTTTTGCTTATTTTTTTAAGTTGGTCACATGAATTCACATTGTTGAGCAACATAAACCTGATTTGAAAACCTGATTTGAACCTGATTCTTACATCTCTACGCTGTTGGAAAGAGACAGTTTACCTCTTTTTATGCTTGTGAAATTTTGCTGCACTTTCCAAGTAGATATAACTGCAGCCCGGAGATCTCCAAAATGGGGCGTGAACTCCAAAAGGGGACGGAGTCTCCACTGCAAAAGTTTGTTTATTAAACAATGCTTCTTGCATAAAGTTAAATTAATCTTACATAAAATTTAAGCATATGAGGAATATGAAGTTATAAAATATGCTATATAAAACATTTTAAAACGCTTTAATCCGTTAACATGAGCGCGGAAAAAATACGCACCACGTATGCACTGCAAACGGAGTATGTGTGAACCTGGCATTATTTGTGTGTGCTGCAAATGTGCATGAGTGCACGGTCTCCAGGAGAGCGCGCGAGCGCTAAATGGTTAAACACTGGCAAGAATTAAAAAGTAATGCAATTTATAAACTTTAGTGAAGATTTGACATTGCATCGATTGTACAAGTGACAATTCCTGTGTCAACTGTGCAGCTCGCTTATAGACAAAACGCGATGTGTGGTGATTTGAAGCCATTTGCGTATTTTGGGAGAGAGGGAGCGCGCGCGCGCGGTGATTCACTCATGCTGTTTGTGAAATTACGTCTCACACAAGGTTTTCAAATTACATTATAAGTTATTTAATGAAGAAATATGAAGGTGAGTAATTATTTTACCCGCGCCGGACAGAGACTGAGACGGTGCCGCTGCATGTCGTTCCAAACCTTCTCACAGCAGCGTCATCAGCTTGAGATCGTTTTTTTTGAGATCGGCCTTTTTAGAGACCGCCGATCAATCATCCCAAC
>NW_015647488.1:1017886-1029136 GCF_001515625.1 Sinocyclocheilus rhinocerous
TTTTTGAGATCGGCCTTTTTAGAGACCGCCGATCAATCATCCCAACGTGATTATCGGCCGATAGTGATGGGTAGCCGATCAATCGGAGCACCCCTAGTAAGTAAGAAGTTAATATTGTGATATTTTAGACACAATGTTGTTTGTTTTGCTCAATTTTGCAGAACTGTTTGTCTCCGAGCAACACACAGCGGCATTTCATTTCTTAATGCACGTTTTGAACGATTTGGGTGAATCATTTGACATTGCATTTGAAGCGGCGCTGCACAGACCGATCGGTGTATGACAAAGTACCGCGAGAGCGATTCAAAAGCATAAGGAGTCATCTGCTCTCTATAGCTCTCGCGATACTTTGATGTCACACACCGATCGATCTGATGGTGATGATCCGCTTCAAGTTGAACAAGTCTAATTATTCAATGGACCATTCATAAAGAACCATTTACTTCACTCCTGAATGAATCAGCCATTTGAACGAATCAAATGAATAAATGACTCGATGACTTAATCATTAAGACATTTACCACCACCTACTGGCAGTTTGTTTATTTTTTAGAATATCATTTCATTAAAGAAATAATTTCATATTTCCATAGTAATAATAATACAATTAATAAAATAAATTATTAAAGGTATAGTTCACCCACCCAAAAATGACAATTGTGTCATCATTTACTCACCCTCATGGTCCAAAAGAGTATATGTAATACATTTTATCAAAATATTTCTTGCTGAAGCTCCTTTTTGAAATGTCTGTTTGATGCTTTTCACAACAATGACTTTAAATGATCTTTTGGGAGTATTTTTAATTTGCAATTAATCAGATTAATCGGCACATCATGTAATAATATATGTATGTATGTATGTATATATGTATGTGTGTGTGTGTATATATATATATATATATATATATACACTGTGTGTGTGTGTGTGTGTGTGTATGTAGAGAGAGAGAGAGATAATGCCAAAAATGTAAATTCACCCAAAAATGTGTAAAAAAAAAGTTTATGCTTTAGTGTAGTTAATACGTTATTACATTTTTACTTCATATTCTTAGGGCTGGGTTGAAAATATTGATTACCCGGTTTCAATATTAATTTTAACAAAACAATATAGATTCTTAAATTCCAAGATCAGTTTTGTATTTTTTGCTGTTTCTAATTGATGCGTGACTAAAGCTTTACCAAACATTATTTGTAGCTTGCCTCCCAAAACATGTTTTTATGGCAGCGACCATATACGTTTATATTTCAGCAATGAATTTCAACAGTGAATTGGAGCGGAAACATAATTATCAGAAATTTTAAATTATCAATTTAAATCTAAACTGTCAGTCTTTTATTTGAGTGTTGTAATAATATCTGAAAATAATAGCAATTGAATTTGGACTTTCTTGTCAATTTTAATCATTAATGTTATAGTAGTGTACTATGTAGTTTGCATAATGTAATTTTTTTACTTGAAAATATTTCTTACCTGAAACATTTCTGATCATCATCTGAATCAAAATTAATCAAGGGCTTGTGATTCCCGGAATCAAATCAAGTAGTGAAATCTGTGTCAATAACCAGCCCGATGCTTAACTTAAAATATGTTTTCTACTTGTGTGTTTTAGGCAAGGAGATCACCCTTCTAATGCAGACCTTCAACACATTGAGCACTCCAGAGGAGAAGCTGGGTGGTCTCTGTAAGAAGTATGCTGAGCTGGTAAGACATGATGATGATCAAAAGATGTCAACTTCTCAGATCATGTGTTGTATAAAGAGAAAATATCACTCTTATAGAGAGAAAGAGTCGAAAATGGCCATGGAAAAAAAAGAATCTGCCTTTTTGGATGCAAAAAAAAAACTTTACTAACATAAATGGAGCTCAGGGATAAAAATAAAACAATTTGAAAAATGGCTCATTTTAAGTTAATTGCATGAAGAACTGGTTTCATGTTGTGCTAGAAAAGTTGTCGGTGTGTCCTGACAGAGATTAGATAAGCTAATGATGACGCCATTGCTGCCCACAGCCTTTGGCAGACAGTGTGTTGCCATTTCAGCTGACTGGGTTTCAGCTCGTCTACATGAATAAAATACCAGAAAATGCATGGGGGTTTCAGTTAGGCGTGGGCGATAAAACGGTATCGATATTTATCGATATTACACCTTCTTCGATAACGATATAAAAAATGTTTGATATAGTGCACGATATAGGCACGTGCTATGAGTGACGCAGACAGCACACACAATTAAAAAAAACAAAAAACTATTTTGCTCATTGCGCCCTCCTGTGGCCTCGGGAGACAAGCCAAAAGTTTAACCTATTTAATCTGCATATAAAACATTAGAAATTAGATATTTGTTTAATTTTAATTTTGTTTTTGACGGTTAAAACAAAAAAATATTTGTTGTTTGTCTCAATAAATTGAGTTAATTTAAAAATACAGTGGTTAAATGTAAACGTTTTTTTTTCTATTGCTCTGTTTTAAAAAAGGTTATAAAAATGTCAATAATTATCGATACCGAGCGATATGAAACATTATATCGTTGATACATTTTTTTGCTATATCGCCCAGCCCTAGTTTCAGCCCACATTCAACATCAAGAGCCTTATTCAATTATACATTTATAAAGATTCGCATTTACCACTGTACCACTAGGGCCGTGTATCACCAGCAAAGTCACGATATTATACATATCACGATACATAGGTCACGATACATGACTGCCCTGAATTTCACCTCAGCAGAATTTAGTAAAACAGCTGTTTATTAAATACTGCATACTATAGTGCCATTTCTAACTATTGGCAGAGCAGGCAGCTGACCTCTGCATTATGAAGGGCCTCCATAACTGTACCACAGTACAATACAGGTAATGGCATATGTTTCATGTTTACATTGTGCACTCCCCACCAGGTACAATATTCTGATTGTTTGCATCTTGTTTTTAAGCCCATAAATAATAATGTACTCGTTCTAATAAATTTATATTGTAATGTACTCATTCTAATATATTTAAAAAATCATATTTACATTGCTGGTAGGTTATCATTGCACAAATTAACACACTCTCTATGATTAAAAAATTAAAATAAAAATTAGAAGAGTTCTTAACTAACACGCTGTCTTCACTGTATCTAACGCACACACGCACACACTGTCACTCACTCACACAGATCATGTTGCGGCACACTCAGACATTCAGGAACAAACTTTTTAGCGCTGCCCCGCAATTTTATCAACTAAATAGCTTAATCGCTCAAGAGCTACATTATCTTTCTCAATCAAGAGCTGGTAACATCATTGTTTCTAAAGGAATTAAAGCCACAGCAGCTGAGCTGAACCAGACAGTTATTGAAGTGCAGAGGATGGATTCTATGATGGTGGAGTAGAACTGTTTCAGCAGCTCCTGTGGCAGGTTGAACTTCCTCAGCTGGCGAAGGAAGTACAACCTCTGCTGGGCCTTTTTAACAATGGAGTCTATGTGAGTGTCCCACTTCAGGTCCTGAGAGATTGTGGTGCCCAGGAACCTGAATGACTCCACTGCAGTCACAGTGCTGTCCATGCTGGTGAGTGGGGGGAGTGCAGGGGGGTTTCTCCTGAAGTCCATGATCATCTCCACAGTTTTGAGCGTGTTGAGCTCCAAGTTGTTGAGACTGCACCAGACAGCCAGCTCTTTAACTTCCTGACTGTAAGCAGACTCGTCACTGTCCTGAATGAGGCCGATGAGTGTGGTGCCGTCTGCAAACTTCCGGAGCTTGACAGAGGGGTCTTTAGATGTGCAGTCGTTGGTGTAGAGGGAGAAGAGCAGTGGGGAGAGGATGCAGCCCTGAGGAGCTCCAGTGCTGATCGTACGGGTGCTGGATGTGTATTTTCCCAGCCTCACTAGCTGCTGCCTGTCTGTCAGGAAGCTGTTGATCCACTGACAGACGGAGGTGGGCATGGAGAGCTGAGTTAGTTTGGGCAGGAGGAGGTTTGGGATGATAGTGTTAAAAGCCGAGCTGAAGTCCACGAACAGGATCCTCACATAAGTCCCTGGTCTGTCTAGATGTTGCAGAACATAATGCAGTCCCATGTTTACTGCATCGTCCACAGACCTGTTTGCTCTGTAGGCAAACTGAAGAGGATCCAGCGTAAGTGTAAGAGTATTGCGTAAGTGTGAAGCTCTGTGTCGGGGATTGCGTCTCTTTATTTCAGGCAACCCAGTTGTGTTCCTCTGCGGCCAGATTAAACCTTGTTATAGCCTATATATTATGCTCTATTCATTATTTTTTAGAAACCTTGCACTTTTCTACTAAGTTTTAAACGCTGTTCTTGTATTCAAATTAAGCGTGGTCCACTGCTGCACACGTGCCACAATATCGATACAGGGCCAGCTGTATCGATACTCGTATCGTCACATCTCTGTTGACGATACATCGTCGTATCGAACACAGCACTATTTATGTACCACTATTATACTAGGGATGCACAGATATATCGGCCTATAATTGGTAACGGTAGGTGGTATAATCTGTACTATCGGCCATCTGTCACAAAATTCAAACAATAAGTGGCATTTTGATGCTCTTAAATGTGTCTTGACAGATCGCTGTACTATCTGGCTCAGTTCAAGCGGCAGCAAGGAGCTGGAGTCTCTTCCACTTTAATACAAGTTATAGCACAAAATATACATGAATGAATATCAGAAGGTATGTTGAAAAATAAAGTACAACTTATCGAAATGTATCATGTCACATGTAATCACTCAATCAGTGTCAACCACACAAAAGCTTGTGATCAATGTCACTTATTGTTGCATTTACCTCAGGAAAGTTATCCAGTGTTCACAGTTGGGTAGTTGGCTATAAAAAACATTTATAGTCTTTTATTAAAGTGTTCAACTGAATTGTATACAGACATTTCATTTTTTATTTGAGTATATTTAAGTGATTATTATTATATCTGAAAATAAATAGCAGTTGAATTTAATAGTTTGGGCTCTGTTGTTAATTTTAACCTTTAATAAAATAGTCAATGAGAGAGTTCCCTGTATAGTTTACAGCATTACTTGGGAGAGATTTGTTTTCCCTTAAGAAAACTAAACTATCTGAATTCTTTATAATCGGTATCATTGCAGAAATTTAGTATCACGCATCCCTAGTGATTGAATACTGCATATGGTATTGACTACCTATATTCTGCTGTCATGACCGCCTTGATTTAGACAAATTATAACAATGCTCTTGTCCTGCTTTGTTTCATTCAGCTAGAGGAGAACCGTAATGCTCAGAAACAGATGCGGTCTCTGCAGAAGAAGCAGACGCAGCTGATCCAGGAGAAGGACCACTTAAGAAACGAGCACAGCAAAGCCATCCTGGCACGCAGCAAGCTGGAGAGTCTCTGTCGAGAACTGCAAAGACACAACCGCACACTTAAGGTACACTAACTTGATATGAATGCAAATACCATGATATCAGTTATTTACGCTCAGAGGGTTTAGCATAATCCATCAAGTGTGTGGTGCCTGCCTCATGCAAAATTTAAATTCAGAGGTGATCAGAACAGAGTCCTGCCTCAGCTGTTTCCCCTTTCTGCTCAAAGTATTGTTTTATCAGTCTGCTCCAACTTCACTTTTCACATAACCAGAGGCTTGTTGCATTATATGTTGCTTAATGAGATAAATGGATTGATGTTTGCTGTGCTTGGCAGGAGGATGGTGTGCAGCGTGCCCGATTGGAGGAGGAGAAAAGGAAGGAAGTGACATCACATTTCCAGGTGACACTGAATGACATCCAAGCTCAGATGGAGCAGCACAACAAGCGAAATGCAAACCTAAGGCAGGAGAACATGGAGCTGGCTGACAAACTGAAGAAGCTTATTGAGCAGTATGAGCTCAGAGAGGAGGTGAGATATATGGAAATAAAGGATGAAAATAAAACTTCTGGAAGGGAAAATACATTTGTAATAACTTATAATGGAAGTTGTCTGTAAATCAGTACCATCTATGCTACTATTTGTTAGGCTTTAAATGATAAAAAATAGAGAATTTACAGTGCTGTTCAAAATGAAGACAAAGGATGTGGATTCTTTTCAAATATATATATGTTAATGTGACTAGTCAACATTACTGTGTACACCAAATAAAACGAGCATAATTTGTAGCAAAATTTGTTTGCAGATGACACTTGGTTTTATATTTTATACTGTATAATGCAATGATATACATGTATTTTTAAGTATGACTTGTGTTGTTTTGGAGCCGCTGTACCTAAGAGAGTTGTTTTCTCTCTTAGCATATTGACAAGGTGTTCAAACAGAAAGATCTGCAGCAACAGCTGGTAGATGCAAAGCTTCATCAGGCACAGGCACTGCTCAAGGGCTCGGAGGATCGACATCAGAAGGAGAAAGACTTTGTGAGTTTCTACATCCTTAACACTGTACTGCAAACATGCAGTCAGCTGAAGTTACAGAAACAAATATATTTGCTAATTGAGGAGATGAATGTATCATAACTGTACTGTGAGACTTGCACTATATATCTGCCAGTGTGGTTATGCCCTCAGGGCAAGAGCCGCCAGTCACTAATTAAGATTTATGTGGTTTGTCATTTCTTTCTTTTTCAGCTCCTGAAAGAGGCAGCTGAGTCCCAGAGGATGTATGAGCTCATGAAACAGCAAGAAGTCCATCTGAAACAGCAGGTGAGGAACATAGAATAGTTTACACACCTATAGGACAGCTCCAGTTATTAGTTACAAAAATAATAATTTTACAAAAAAATCTAAATAAATGAACTTTTGAACTTTCTATTTATCAAAGAATATTGAAAAAAATGTATCGCAGTTTACACAAAAATATTAAACAGCACAAATGTTTTTAACATTGATAATAAGAAATTCTTCTAATGCACCAAATCAACATATTCGACTTTGATTTCTGAAGAATCATGTGACGATGAAGACTGGAGTAATGATGCTGAAAATTCAGCTTTGCATCACGGGAATAAGTTACATTTTAAAATATATTAAAATAGAAAACAGTCCTTTTTAAATTGTAACAATATTTCACCATATTACTGTATTTTTTGTAAAATTAATACAGCCTTGGTGAGCAAAATAGACTTCTTTCAAAAACACTAAAGGGATAGTTCACCCAAACATGAAAATTCTGTCATTACTCACCCTCATGTCGTTCCAAACCCGTAAGACTTTCGTTCATCTTCAGAACACAAATTAAGATATATTTGACGAAATCTGAGAGCTTTCTGACCCTCCGTAGACGGCAAGGGAACTACCACATTCAAGGCCCAGAAAGGTAGAAACGACATCGTTAAAACAGTCCATGTGACATCAGTGGTTCAACCTTAATGTCATGAATCTACAAGAATACTTTTTGTGCATAAAGCAAACAAAAATAACAACTTCATTCAACAAATTCTTCTCTTCCGTGTCAGTCCCCGCTGTACGTTCACGAAAGTATCACGACGCATGTGTGTGATGCTGCTGAAGCAGGAGCCGCCATTCTGACGTAGAACATCCATCTCTCTTCATTGTCTGTATTCTGGTTCAGATAAGTACGGCTGGGCAAAAAATTGCAAGTCATCCTCTCTGTCAAAATCTTCAGACATGTTTACGAAGACTTTTATATACAGTGTGCATCTTCTGCTTGTAAACAAGGTGCAGCGCATGCATGTTCTATGTCAGAACGGCGGCTCCTGCGTCAGCAGCACCACACACATGCGTCTTGATACTCTCGTGGAACGTACAGCGGAGACTGACATGGAAAAGAAGAATTTGTTGAATAAAGTCGTTATTTTTGTTTGCTTTGTGCACAAAAACTATTCTTGTAGATTCATAAAATTAAGGTTGAACCACTGATGTCACATGGACTGTTTTAACAATGTCCTTTCTACCTTTCTGGGCCTTGAACGTGTCAGTTACGTTGCTGTCTATGGAGGGTCAGAAAGCTCTGGGATTTCATCAGAAATATCTTAATCTGTGTTCTGAAGATGAACGATGGTCTTACGGGTTTGGAATGACATGAGGGTGAGTAATTAATGACAGAATTTTCATTTTTGGGTGAACTAACCCTTTAAGAAATGTTACTAACTCGAAACTTTTGAAAAGTAGTGTATATTTACATTGAATGCGGGATCTAGCAACTACCCAGAACTCCCTAGCGTTGTTTTTTACACAGTCAATTAGAAAAATGTGTGTTATCTTTTCATGTGTTTATCTTAAGTTAATCTGAGGCTAAAATGCCTTTTTTTGTCTTTTACAGCTCTCATTGTACACAGAGAAGTTTGAAGAGTTTCAAAACACGCTTTCCAAAAGCAACGAGGTGTTCACAACATTCAAACAAGAGATGGAAAAGGTAAATGACTGATTAATAATTATTGGATGCTGTGGATTCATGTGGACTTCAAGGCCTGTATACAGTACATGCATAGATCTTGGGCGTCGTTACATATTTCATAGCATGAAACCTAAATCTCTAAAGCCTGTATGTGAAGGGGATTTAATCTGTATTTGTATTGTGCCGCAGATGACAAAGAAGATTAAGAAGCTGGAGAAGGAAACCACCATGTACAGATCACGATGGGAAAGTAGTAACAAAGCCCTGCTAGAAATGGCAGAGGAGGTGATTGTTGTACTCAGATCTCTCGTATTTGTCAGTTAAAGCTTTGTTACACCAGCTGAATATCTTAGTTTTATGTCATTTCTCTCTGTGTCCACTGTAGAAAACACTACGAGACAAGGAGTTCGAAAGCCTGCAAGTGAAGGTGCAGCGACTGGAAAAGCTCTGTCGTGCGTTACAGATAGAACGCAACGAGCTGAGTAAGAAGGTTCAGGGTGTCTCCACAGGCGTTGAGAGTAAACCAGAAACAGAGACGGGGTCACCATCAGAAGCCACAGACTCGGAGGAGGGCAGCCCTGTCCATCAGAACAGCCCAGAGACTCCACAGACCTCTTGTAGCCCGGCGTGCCACTGCGCTCCAGAACTAGAGGCCGAGACTCACAGAGAGGTTTGCTCAGCCCAGGATTGAGTCTTGCTGTCTCTGGGCGGCCAGGACACACACAATCCTTCCCGTCTCTACCCGACCCCCGACCCTCCGTCGGCAGTCAGCCTCTGTTGTTTTCTGCATCTGTGTTCACAACGGAACCGCTGACTTGGCTGCTCCTGGGGGGTTTCATTGTGTCAGGGAAGATTGTGCCTTCAACATGATTCCTATGCTGCGTTTATATTCTTTGGTTTTTATGTGGCTTGCTTTATCCCACCCTATTCCCGAGAAAATCCCATATTTGCGTTTAGAGGGGTATAGATGTTGCTGCTGTGTCGGAATGCTCAGTGTTTGTCCACTAAATGCTTGTCTCTTTTCAGTTTGGCTGAATAAAAACGTAAAGAATCTTAACAGGTGGATTGCTGAAATCTGTGAAAAATTATTTGCCGTGAAACAGCAGTTAGGTGATACTATTTCTTTGGGTGTTTTTATTTAATTTCTCGCCTTAAGTTGTTGTATCAGGTAAAATCTGCTTGTACACTTTCCAGCCACCCTCTTTCTTCGGTTTAAATCCCACAAATCATAGTTTGCACCAAACAAAGAATGTATGATTTGTTATTCATCTTCACTACTCAAGAGTTTAGAATTGTAGGCGTACAGTTAAGACTAACATTGTTTTTTGAGGTTAAGGTTCATGTAATCTGATCCTAGATTTTTTTTTATGCTTTTGCACAGCACTTGAATTTGTCACATGTATCTTTCAGTTTACACCATCTTAGAGCGCCACTAGCTTCTTTGATAAGTTTATATATCCACCATTATAGATACATTCCTTTAACCCAATTCCATTAACTTCTAATTAGCAATGTGCTCTTGGAATGATGTCATGACCAATGAGGAATTCTCTTTCAGTGTGTGATTTCAGTGTAAGTTGAGTTTTTTGTTTTTTGTTTTTTTTTTAGATACTGATCACATGTTTATGTCTTACTAAATGTGTTATTCAAAATGTAAAAAAAAATTAAAGCCCAGTTACATCAGATTAAACAGGAAGATTCAAGTACACTCTATGCAATTCTAGCTCTGTTCATGTCATCTCAGTGTTGAGCATGTGAGCAAAGCACTGACATGCTGTGAAATGAATGTACGTTCCACACAAAGTGACTTAGTTTTGTGATGTCAGTAAATTTCAGCACTCTTGAATTTTTTTCCCTCCAATACTTTACCAATACTGAAGGGGCACAACAATAATTTGTCAAAGTGTTGAGCGTAAAGTGCATCAAGTCATCAGTTGACCATGTAGATCCTTCCATATTTCATTCCAGTCAGTCAAGGTTTCTGCACAGGTTTAGGTTTTCTGTTTCAAAATGTTTGTCAACTGGTATTTTATTTTATTTGCTGGCCATTCAAATTTGACATTCCCATTATATAAGAAGGTACCAAAGATGCTTCTTGATTTTCCCTCACCACCTGTATACATTTATTTGCAAATTAAAATACTAAGAACATTAAAATGTGATTTATGTTTTTATTGTTGATAAATGATATATCAAACATGACGATAACGTAAACTAATAACTTTGCCTGCATGGTTGAGAAACAAAACTTTGAACTTTAAAATAGTACATATTATTTAAGAAAAATTAAACGGTTATATTGTGTAAATTAAGTATTAAATTAGTAAGTATATATGTGTGTGTTATTTATTTTTTATTAGTAGTGCTCAATGTTTGAACTCGATTTAACCGCGCATTGAGTGCGAACAAAACAATAAACCTTTCATTTACCGGCCATTCTAATAAAAATGAGATGTTGGTTATGATCTCAGTTGTAAAACTGAAGATATTAAATGTACCGTGTTCTTTTGTTGTTATTAAAGACCGGACCGTTAGAATTGTTTATTGTTCAGCGGGGACCTGTTTTTGTTTGTACAGGAAGTGAAATCCGTCTTTTCCGTTTGTAACCGGGCGAAGTTGAGCACGCGTACCGTGTACTGTTTTTTTTTTCCTACGGCAGGTTTAAATATAATTTCTGTTATATTCTGTCGATACAAAGCCGGAGATAATGGTAAGCCTATATCTATGTATTTTCTGAGCTATTAAATGAATTGCACACACACCGGAAGTCTGTTGACCGCTGGTTTTTATTAGTTAACAGATGCTAAGTTTCAAATTTGGCGAAATATTAGGTCCTTCATACGATTGTAAAATGACACCAGTGACTGTATTGAGACAATACGAGCAAGAGCAGGAACACCTCCAGCAATGCATACAATCTTGTGTAACTACAG
>NW_015647488.1:1030569-1035299 GCF_001515625.1 Sinocyclocheilus rhinocerous
GACCCCCGACCCTCCGTCGGCAGTCAGCGTCTGTCGTTTTCCGCATCTGCGTCCACAACGGAACCGGTGACTTGGCTGCTCCTGGGGGGTTTCATTGTGTCAGGGAAGATTGTGCCTTCAACATGATTCCTATGCTGCGTTTATATTCTTTGGTTTTTATGTGGCTTGCTTTATCCCACCCTATTCCCGAGAAAATCCCATATTTGCGTTTAGAGGGGTATAGATGTTGCTGCTGTGTCGGAATGCTCAGTGTTTGTCCACTAAATGCTTGTCTCTTTTCAGTTTGGCTGAATAAAAACGTAAAGAATCTTAACAGGTGGATTGCTGAAATCTGTGAAAAATTATTTGCCGTGAAACAGCAGTTAGGTGATACTATTTCTTTGGGTGTTTTTATTTAATTTCTCGCCTTAAGTTGTTGTATCAGGTAAAATCTGCTTGTACACTTTCCAGCCACCCTCTTTCTTCGGTTTAAATCCCACAAATCATAGTTTGCACCAAACAAAGAATGTATGATTTGTTATTCATCTTCACTACTCAAGAGTTTAGAATTGTAGGCGTACAGTTAAGACTAACATTGTTTTTTGAGGTTAAGGTTCATGTAATCTGATCCTAGATTTTTTTTTATGCTTTTGCACAGCACTTGAATTTGTCACATGTATCTTTCAGTTTACACCATCTTAGAGCGCCACTAGCTTCTTTGATAAGTTTATATATCCACCATTATAGATACATTCCTTTAACCCAATTCCATTAACTTCTAATTAGCAATGTGCTCTTGGAATGATGTCATGACCAATGAGGAATTCTCTTTCAGTGTGTGATTTCAGTTTAAGTTGAGGTTTTTTTTTGTTGTTTTTTTTTAGATACTGATCACATGTTTATGTCTTACTAAATGTGTTATTCAAAATGTAAAAAAAAAAAAAAGCCCAGTTACATCAGATTAAACAGGAAGATTCAAGTACACTCTATGCAATTCTAGCTCTGTTCATGTCATCTCAGTGTTGAGCATGTGAGCAAAGCACTGACATGCTGTGAAATGAATGTACGTTCCACACAAAGTGACTTAGTTTTGTGATGTCAGTAAATTTCAGCACTCTTGAATTTTTTTCCCTCCAATACTTTACCAATACTGAAGGGGCACAACAATAATTTGTCAAAGTGTTGAGCGTAAAGTGCATCAAGTCATCAGTTGACCATGTAGATCCTTCCATATTTCATTCCAGTCAGTCAAGGTTTCTGCACAGGTTTAGGTTTTCTGTTTCAAAATGTTTGTCAACTGGTATTTTATTTTATTTGCTGGCCATTCAAATTTGACATTCCCATTATATAAGAAGGTACCAAAGATGCTTCTTGATTTTCCCTCACCACCTGTATACATTTATTTGCAAATTAAAATACTAAGAACATTAAAATGTGATTTATGTTTTTATTGTTGATAAATGATATATCAAACATGACGATAACGTAAACTAATAACTTTGCCTGCATGGTTGAGAAACAAAACTTTGAACTTTAAAATAGTACATATTATTTAAGAAAAATTAAACGGTTATATTGTGTAAATTAAGTATTAAATTAGTAAGTATATATGTGTGTGTTATTTATTTTTTATTAGTAGTGCTCAATGTTTGAACTCGATTTAACCGCGCATTGAGTGCGAACAAAACAATAAACCTTTCATTTACCGGCCATTCTAATAAAAATGAGATGTTGGTTATGATCTCAGTTGTAAAACTGAAGATATTAAATGTACCGTGTTCTTTTGTTGTTATTAAAGACCGGACCGTTAGAATTGTTTATTGTTCAGCGGGGACCTGTTTTTGTTTGTACAGGAAGTGAAATCCGTCTTTTCCGTTTGTAACCGGGCGAAGTTGAGCACGCGTACCGCGTACTGTTTTTTTTTTCCTACGGCAGGTTTAAATATAATTTCTGTTATATTCTGTCGATACAAAGCCGGAGATAATGGTAAGCCTATATCTATGTATTTTCTGAGCTATTAAATGAATTGCACACACACCGGAAGTCTGTTGACCGCTGGTTTTTATTAGTTAACAGATGCTAAGTTTCAAATTTGGCGAAATATTAGGTCCTTCATACGATTGTAAAATGACACCAGTGACTGTATTGAGACAATACGAGCAAGAGCAGGAACACCTCCAGCAATGCATACAATCTTGTGTAACTACAGCGACTGACACAATCGCTTGTCGTGTGTTAAATGAGCGTTAACGCACTCATGCTTCATGTTTCGCATAGAGACCCATTCTCCTCCAGGGCCATGAGAGGTCCATCACCCAAATCAAATACAACAGAGAAGGAGATCTCTTGTTCTCAGTTGCCAAGGATCCAGTAAGTGATAAACTACAAAGGAAAACATCCCAGTCTTGTTTTGTTGTTATGTTTCACATGTATATTGTCATCATAGATTGCGAATGTGTGGTACTCTGTCAATGGAGAAAGGCTCGGCACTTATAATGGACACACAGGTGCCGTCTGGTGTGTGGATGTTGACTGTATCCTTTCTAAAAGATCTTCTGGACTGGTGGAGCAATGCTAAATCTCGTTCATTTGTTTGTTTACTAAATCAATTTGGGTATAGGTGAATTTTTCACCTGCAATCTTCTTTACTACGAGTCATTTGTTTTTGGAAAAGTTGTTCTTAACACGTTTCAAAGGGGACACTAAGAACGTATTGACGGGATCTGCTGATAACAGCTGCAGGCTCTGGGACTGTGAGACAGGTTGGCAAATTTAGTACAATATCAAATACACATACCTCTCTGTTCCTTTCTTGACACATGACAGAAATTCCAACAAAAGGATACATTTATTAAAATTTTAAATCAAATTGCAAGTGCTGATTATTTAATTTGAATTTTGTCAAGAATTTAAACGTTTTAATGTTAAATCTATTTTAGATATTAGTATTTTAAAATAAAACTTCAGTAGCATACCATTCTTCTTTGCAATCAAACATTTGTGACCCGTGCTGGCAAAATGAGTCGGAATGCACACGGTCTAATTTGGAATCACTTGCTGCTCTTGATTGAACTGCTTTTGTAGTTTTAAAAATCAATTTATTTTTCATGAACACACTAAAGGGATTTTTACATTTGATTATTTGTTTTTCTTGAATGCTTTTGTTTAGACGTAAAATGAAAAAGGTAATGTACTATGTTTTTTTCTTATATTCTACTGTTTTTTTGCATCTGTTCTTATTTATAATAACAAAGATAAAATAAAAAAATAGCTATATTGTGATTATTAATATAGAAATTATTATTAAGAAAAGAAGTGGAGGAAAAGAAGCAACGTTGCAGGTGATTTTGCTTTGGAACCTTCAGAAAACTTCAACTCGATTTTTCTCAAAATGGACTTTGCTGACTCTTGACTATCGTCAAACAGGTCTAGCTCAGTCATTTTTCATCCGATTCCAACAGATCATACATCATTTTGAAGGTCTTTTAATGGAGAATGTGAAAACGAAAAAACTTCATTTTTGAAAAATTGCTCATTCTGACTCATTTTGCCAGCACGGGTCATTTTTTAATAATACATAATAATAATTGAACTGTTCTTAATTTTCTCAGTAATTTCAGCCTTTTAATTTTTTGACAATCCCCAGATGGTCACAACATCTACATATTGTTTTTAATAATAATAGTCAAACAATTTTTAATTTCCTCAATTTAAGCCTTTTAATTTTTTACAATCTCCAGACAGTCATATGTCTGCATATTGTTTGTGTAATATTAATATCTTACATGTAAATCACAGAGGCTTATTATTATTAATAAACTGTAAACTTAATTTTCTCAGTAATTTCAGCCTTTTATTTAATTTTTTTTACAATCTCCAGACAGTCACACCACCTGCATATTGTTTTAAAAATATTAATATAATAATTCTACATTTTCTCAATTTGACCCCTTTTTTTACCATCTCCAGACAGTCACACCACCAGCATATTGTTTTAAAAATATTAATATTTAAAAAATATATATTAATATTGTTCTATTTTTTATACAATCCCCACAGTAAAAAAAAAAAACACCTGCACATTAAATGTAAAGCCTTACAAAACTATATATATATATATATATATATATATATCTCAAAGAAAAGCATCATGTCTTTATTCTATTTGTCCAGTGGTGTAAGTTGAGCTTTATTTCACAAACCACTAAAAAAAAAAAACCTAATATTTAATATCAGTCAACAAGCAGCATTTTCCAAAATGTCAAACACACACCTTTAGTCTTGTTGAATGAGGTTTGTGTGTTGACTTCCTCAGGAAAGCAGCTGGCTCTGCTGGAGACGAGCTCGGCGGTGAGGACGTGTGGCTTTGACTTCAGTGGGAACATCATCATGTTCTCCACAGACAAGCAGATGGGCTACCAGTGCTTTCTCAACTATTTTGACCTGCGAGACCCCCAACAAATCGGTTAGTGTTTGACCACTGGTGATTAAAGCAATATTGGTGATGCTTCCTGGCAAAGGTATTTAATATTGCGTTTCTTTCCCACAGAGGACAACCAGCCATATCAGTCTGTGCCCTGCAACGAGTCAAAGATCACCAGCGCTGTGTGGGGTCCGCTGGGAGAGTTTGTGATTGCCGGTCATGAGAATGGAGAAATTAACCAGTACAGTGCTAAGGTTTGTGCCTTTTGTTTCTCTTACATGACCAATCAGAATTTTGGGGTCAGTAAGAGTTAAGAGTAAAAAAATGT